>NC_092174.1:7217939-7517939 GCF_045791955.1 Oncorhynchus clarkii lewisi | reverse complement strand
ATCTAATAATTTAGCGCTGTAACTAGATATAAGGGAGAGGAGGGGAGAACAAATAGACCATATGTGATAGAATCCAAAAAGAAGAAGAAGAAGTTTCAAACTGCCATTGTGTGGCTTTTTCTACACTGATTTCTCACTTATGACTGACTGCATTCTTGACAGGGGCATCATGTGAGTCATGTGACCAGTATCATGTGACTCACCAGTGTTCAGTACTTTGGGGAGGATGGAGAAAGGCAGAAAGCAGAGGAATTCACTCCAGCACACACACAGTAAGTAAACAAACATTCATTGCTTCTCTATTAGAAAAAAATGTGAATTGTAATTTCAGTTTACTTCCTTGATTGACCTAATTGAAATGCAATGACCTTACCCTGATACACAGTAATTAAACTGGCATTAGAGTAGTCCATGGCATGGACTAAATCTGGAATTGTATAGAGAAGAGGTACAAATGTATTTGACAGGGACTCCAATGGTAGAGCATGGAGCTTGCTGCGCCAGGATAGTGGGTTTGATTCCCGGGACCACCCATACTTAATGTATGCATGCATGACTTTAAGTTGCTTTGGATAAAAACATCTGCTAAATTGCATATATTATATTTTACAGTATATTACTATATATTTTAACATACATGGCACCAGATGTTAACTAAAAAGGTTGTTTTCATCTGCAACATTGTCCAATAACGTTCTCTTTCATAATTTGCTCATATTCCCTCTTTACTGTTTTGCAGTGTGCCTGAGGAATTTCAGAAGAAACAATGATGAATCAATAGGATTGACAAAACTGTGTGTGTAGTAGACTAAGATTAAGCTAAACCTTGTGAAAATGAATAATTAACATGGTAACACACACTGACATGTTGACAATCTTAACACATAGCCGCACTATTGTTTTAAAGATACGGATTTGAGTGCTTGACAATAGCGAAATTGCTGGGATCTGGCTTCTGTTTGGTTAAGATTTAGACTTAAAAATAAATAAAAGACAGAAAATATGTGAATTTCCCTGGAGTGTGTGCCACCGTCCTGATCATAAATAAAGCTTAAAGATACACACACAATTCATACTTTACGAGATATACCGTGCCTTGTGTAAGTATTTAGAGCCCTTGCATTTCTTCTTTAATGTGTTACAAAGTAGGATTAAAATTGATTTAATTTCAATCTTAATTAAAATAGGCTTGCCACATGGAAGCACTTATTTCTGGACATGAAGTACAAACAACAAATACAAATCAATGTTTTAACGTAATGTTATTTGCTTTGGTAGTTACAACATTTTTTGGGGGCTTAGCACATTTCGTTTGGGATAGGAAAATCAAAGAAAGTCTATTTATTGTTATCATTACTAATAATCAAAGTCCAAAGATAGAGGCCACTCAACTGTATTATCATAATTAGAGCTAGGGTCTGCTAAACTACTGTATGACCCCAGTGACCCCAGACCGACCCATCATGGTGCAGTTGTTCCAGGACCTCATCAGTTCTGCTGCGCTCAGCTCCTGCCAGCTGATGAAGTTGTGAAAGGGAACTCCCCTTTTCGTGTGTGTGTGTGTGTGTGTGTGTGTGTGTGTGTGTGTGTGTGTGTGTGTGTGTGTGTGTGTGTGTGTGTGTGTGTGTGTGTGTGTGTGTAAGAGAGAGGTGTGGGGTGGGATATCAACAGGTACACGCATACTGTAATTATTCAGTCCTGGTGATCAACAAGGGCATGTGTGAGTGCAGGCTTTTTTTTCCAGCCAAGCAGTAGCACACTTGATTCTACTACTCAACTAACCGTAGTCTGGGTATTGCCTGTGCTGGAACACTACTAAATACTGCAATCATAAACCAGCCCTTGCAGGGTGAGACTGCCCCCACTGCTGTACAGTACATGCAAAGTGTACATCCACTGTACTCCCTACATTGTACATTATTCTCAGCCTACCTGTCCCATGTGGTGAAGGTGCATCTCTAGGTGCATCTCCACGACTGCGTGGCCATGCACACCTCCAGCTCAATCATCAAGTTTGCGGACGACACTACAGTGGTAGGCTTGATTACCAACAACAACGAGACGGCCTACAGGGAGGAGGTGAGGGCCCTCGGAGTGTGGTGTCAGGAAAATAACCTCACACTCAACGTCAACAAAACTAAGGAGATGATTGTGGACTTCAGGAAACAGCAGAGGGAGCACCCCTCTATCCACATCAATGGGACAGTAGTGGAGAGGGTAGTAAGTTAAGTTCCTCGGCGTACACCACAGACAAACTGAATAGGTCCACCCACACAGACCCACACAGCAGCGCCTCTTCAACCTCAGGAGGCTGAAGAAATTTGGCTTGTCACCAAAAGCACTCACAAACTTCTACAGATGCACAATTGAGAGCATCCTGTCGGGCTGTATCACCGCCTGGTACGGCAACTGCTCCGCCCACAACCGTAAGGCTCTCCAGAGGGTAGTAAGGTCTGCACAACGCATCACCGGGGGCAAACTACCTGCCCTCCAGGACACCTGCACCACCCGATGTCACAGGAAGGCCATAAAGATCATCAAGGACAAGAACCACCCGAGCCACTGCCTGTTGACCCCGCTATCATCCAGAAGGCGAGGTCCGTACAGGTGCATCAAAGCAGGGACCGAGAGACTGAAAAACAGCTTCTATCTCGAGGCCATCAGACTGTTAAACAGCCACCACTAACATTGAGTGGCTGCTGCCAACACACTGACACTGACTCAACTCCAGCCACTTTAATAATGGGAATTGATGGAAATTGATGGAAAATATATCTCTAGCCACTTTAAACAATGCTACCTAATATAATGTTTACATAGCCTACATTACTCATCTCATATGTATATGTATATACTGTACTCTATATCATCTACTGCATCTTTATGTAATACATGCATCACTAGCCACTTTAAACTATGCCACTTTGTTTACATACCCTACATTACTCATCTCATATGTATATACTTTACTCGATACCATCTACTGCATCTTGCCTATGCAGTTCTGTACCATCACGCATTCATATATCTTTACGTACATATTATTTATCCCTTTACACTTGTGTGTATGAGGTAGTAGTTGTGGAATTGTTAGGTTAGATTACTCGTTGGTTATTACTGCATTGTCGGAACTAGAAGCACAAGCATTTTGCTACACTCGCATTAACATCTGCTAACCATGTGTATGTGACAAATAAATTTGATTTGATTTGAAGGTGCATCTCTAGGTGGAGATGCACAGGGCCTCCATCTGACACATATGTAAACCTGAATCAACAACAACAACCAGGGAGAGACAGAGAGAGAGAACATACACATTATTTACATAAGTAAGTGTGCATTTGTTTGTTTATGGCAGAAGTGACACAGAGAAATAGGGATTCCCAGCCCAAAATCAACCCCTGGCCCACCAACCTCAACAAAAATCTGTACACCCTGCAACTCTCCAGAGCCCGAATTGGCTACCCTGCCCTAGCCCAACCTCCACAGACACACACACATAAACACCCCAAGGGTTTGGAAGCCACGGTCAACCACATTGCGGTGCCCCTGGAGCAATTTTAGGGGCCTAGCTCAAGGGTAAACATGAGTACAACGTCTAGAATCCCACCAGATTTTTTTCTGTCAGAATTGATGAACTGGTTTCTTTTATATCCAATGCAGTGACCCTGCCTATAGGCATACCTATCTGGTTCCTTGTCACCACCGAAAAGGGTATGGAACCTAGGGTTATTTTAGGACCAGGGCCAGGCCATAAATAGGATTAGGAAAATCGTCCCATCAGCAGTGCTTGACTTCACACCGGAACTGAGTTCCGAAACCTCACATTTTCTACTTCTTGAGTTCCTAAATATAAAACGGTACCAGCACCCAATATGAGAACTGGCACCTATTTCAGTCCACTGCCTATCAGCAGTGTGTGTGAGAGACTGAAACACTAACTGACATTTGTATGTCTAAATGGTCAGTATTGAAGAGAAAAGATTAGGCCTAGTTCTCTTTTACGGGCCCTTTATCACAGTTGCACAACTCTAATCCATGTTTCTTCCTCACTCTTATACCGGACTTACACTGTAAAGCCTACCCAAACCAAACTGTCCTGGCTCAGATGTTTTCTTTTTTACGTTGTTGTTTCTAGTACGGTTCCAGCAACTATGGTGGATCTGTAACCTGGCCAGCCCAGTAGAGCTCGACTTGTCTCCGTTTGGCCCAGTAGTGTAAAAAGGGTGTAGTTGATCATTTAATGTCAATGATTGGCTAGGGAGATCTCAAACACCTCTATAACTCAGTCTCTGATTCGCCTATTAGCCAAGAACAAAAAACAGAGACAGTGCAACCCTAGAGGACTGGAACTATATCAGTCAGTGCATTCAGAAAGTATTCAGACCCCTTGACTTTTTCCACATTTTGTTACATTACAGCCTTATTCTAAAATTTATTAAATTGGATTAATACCCACAATACCCCATATTTTGGTTGTCCTTCTGGAACGTTTTCCCATTCCCACAGAGGAACTCTGGAGCTCTGTCAGAGTGACTATCGGGTTCTTGGTCACCTCCCTGACCAAGGCCCTTCTCCCTCGATTGCTCAGTTTGGCCCGGGCGGCCAGCTCTAGGAAGAGTCTTTGTGGTTCAAAACTTCTTAAATTTAAGAATGATGGAGGCCACTGTGTTCTTGAGGACCTTCAATGCTGCAGACATTTTTTGGGAGCCTAGCTCATTAGTACACCCTTGTGGTTGAATATCTTATGATACAACAATTAATAATGTTGAACAAATACCATCAAGGGATATGTCACAATTTACAATAACGAACACCTTATGAAACATCTGTGAAAACCAATCCAGAAATATTTTTGATTTAAATACATACAAAATATATATTGTTGGTACATGTGTGTCCATTTACTTTCTGATTTTCTTGTACACTCACATGGCAATCAAAGACTGAAATACTGAATTCTGGTGTGTGGAATAGAGAGGAGGTTGGTGCTGTGCAGATGGGAGGTTGTCACTTGGGTGCTGCGCGGATGGGAGCCTGTCACTTGTTTTCAACATGTAGTCAGTCTTGGAAGGTGGACTCGAAGAGGGAAACTGCAAAGTCCAGGCGCTGCTGCCCTCTTTGTTCTGAGGGTTTACAGTGCTAGTGTTTTTAGCTAATCTGTGCAGCTCACATTATGTGGCCAGTATGATATTCGTCTTGCTCTTTCTTAGCCGATATTGACAACATGACAGTAACAGTAGCTGACGTAATGAAAAGTTGGAGGGTGGTTGGTAATGGAGGACATCAGGTGGATCCAGGTCTGGGTGTTAGGCAGAGCTCTTAGGTCCTGGAGAACAGGAGCAGAGTAAAGGGAACCGGATAGGAGACAGACGTAAACAAGCAAACACACAGGTTAAAGGATTATCAGGTATGTAAAAATACAGTTATTGAATGATTCAATTTAAATGTTTGATTAGACATGAAATCATGTTAATGGAAGACAGGAAAGAAAGGATACCCGTCAAATTGTTTATGTCAGTGGGGTTGGTGAGGGATGGTCCTTACCAATCCAGGGTGGTGTCATGACGACTGGAGTCCTACACCTTAACAGTACCTACCTGGAAGTGGCGGTTACTTAATGTGACCCAGTGGTTAGCCTTGAGATTGACTATTTGGAGAAACCACTGGGCCACTGTTGGTACTGCTGACAGCATGGTGATGCCACCCACCATGAGGCAGCAAATACAAATAGTAATCATCTGAGATTTTATATTCACCTTAACGGATGGTGACCCCAGCGAGGAGCAAAAGAGCATCAAGCTTTCCCAGGTATCGTCTTCCTTTCTTCCAAGCCAAGTAATTCGCCTGGATGTCAAAGCACTTGGTCCCCTTGATTCTCCTCGGGTGGCTCTCCTTTATCTCAAGAGTCTCACCTTGATTGATAAAAAAAAAGCAATTTTATTTCATGTTATTACAAATACATATCTTACATATCTCTTGGAAGGCCAGAAAATAAGTAAACAGCAGACAATAATTTTGACCTGGTCAAAAACCTCCACATCCTTCTCAGTCCGTGCCTGAAGGTAGTCCTCGAAGGCGTTCTGATCTGGTTCGACAACTTCCACCACACCAGGTGGAGTATCAGTGATCTCAAAGTACGTTATACAAAAATAGCAATGTAAAAACACTAAGTCAATCACACATTTTTTTATACTACAGTATAGGCAATCATTTTATATATAATTGCATTGTTGACCTCAGTAAACAGCTGCGGCTCCCGTCCGTACAGCAGGCGATAGAGTGAGTACTCTGGAGGCCTGGATGATGCTGTTGTGTACAAAGATAATTACCTTCAGGTTGTCCTCCCACCATTCCTATAACCCGTCAAGAGACTTGCCCTAGGCAGTCTTGAGGGTGTGGTTGGTCCTTTCATCCAAACCTGGAGGAGGGGGTAGGAAAGGGATATCTATTGACAATGGAACATATTGAAAAAAAAAAAAAACTCCAACAAACTATTGGTGACAGAATATAACCTATTACAGCCGTACCTTGTTCCAGAGTTCACAACCTCGGTCACTCAAGATGACCTCAGGAGGTGGCGGGCCGGGCGCAGTGCGCGCTAACCAAGGTTGCCAGGTGCACGGTGTTTCCTCCGACACATTGGTGCGGCTGGCTTCCGGGTTGGATGGCGCTGTGTTAAGAAGCAGTGTGGCTTGGTTGGGTTGTGTATCGGAGGACGCATGACATTCAGCCTTCGTCTCTCCCGAGCCCGTACGGGAGTTGTAGCGATGAGACAAGATAGTAGCTACTAAAACAATTGGATACCACGAAATTGGGGAGAAAAAGGGGTCAAATTCAAAAAATGTATACAAATAAAAAGATGACCTCAGGAGAACCATGGGTGTTGAAGATGTCCATCATCGCCTTGGAGGTAGCCTCGCCAGTCTGGTCAATGATGGGTATCATACAAAAGAAAATACATTTTTGGTTCCAAGCACCCTTTTCATATGGGTTACAGAAGGGAATTTAGAGTTAAGCACGTTATCTTCCTTTACAGACCTTAATGGGTATTGCCTCCACCCACTTGGTAAAGTAATCGGTCGCCATCAGGCTAGACAGGTATTCACCTTCAAGCACAATGTGACAAATTGAAACATTGCTTTCTCTCTGATATGACATTCATTGAAATCATAATCATTTCAGATATAATAGAATGTGATCGATAAACAAACTGTTATTTCACTTGCCCAGCTGTCCATATCCTTGACAATCCCATGCCAAAAGAAGTTTATGTTGATTTTGGCAATCATGTGCTTCACTCTGAAATGGCCAACATGCATCTCGGCATGGTCAGCATGGTCTCCTTCTCCTCAGTGAAAATCACCCTCCTGTGTGGCTGACAATCCTTCCCCCGTAGGTACATGTGATTGCCTGACAAGTTTGAAGACAAGAGTTGTTGAAATACTCAAGTCTAAGTAATTTTGCACTAATGACTTTCTATGTTTCTCTCCTCCATGTCTCTCGGTCTTTCACGCTTTTCCCACCTCTCTCTTTCACTCTCACCCTTTATTTCTCCCTCTTCCCCCCTCTCTCTTTGTCTGTGTGTCTGTCTAGCAAAGATACCTAGTTAAGGGCAGTTGGAATGACCATAATTGCTTAGACCTATCCATTTGATTGATCAGAGTTAACTTATAGCTAGATACCTCAAAATGACAGACATATAACTAAATGTATAACTAGCAACTTCTAGATGACCAACTACCTAGATGGAAAACTGTTGTTGAAAGATTGTCCATGCGGTGCCTTCATAGTACTTCACCTGGTTGGAAAGATAAGATAACATCTCCTCAAGGCATGCCATTGAAGTGCAGCTAACGTTACATACAAACTGAAAGCTAAAAAAACAATTAGCTAGCTAGCTAATGTTAGCTAAACAAAACTTTATGGTTTGTTAGCTGATTTAAGCAAACAAGTAACGTTAAGTAGCAATTTAAATCCCAAACCATCTTTGGATAGTATTCTTTGCAATGTTTCGGCAGTCCTGGGAACCCCCAAAAACTTTTTTAGCATGGGGACACTATTTGACATGACAGGCTCTTTGATTTTTCATTTGTTTTCCATGAGTGACGGCTGTAGTGTAAGAATGAGAGAAGGTGGCTGGCTGGCATGCAAAGCCCAGTATGATGACTGAATGACAATTTATTACATTGTCTGGATGGCAGACAATCTGTGGGCTATCACAAGGTTCCAACATACCATATCTGTGGCAATCTCTAAGAAGAGATGTTCTCATGGAAGTCCTTAAGTCACTGACGCCAGGGGAGGTGTGAAGACAGATGAAAACGTGAATAAACAAAAGGAATGTTACTGTGTGAATTAAATTGTCATATTTTAATTTTTCAAGAGTTCACAAAGAGCTATGAATTTGTATATATTTTATTGTGCTGTAAGTGCTATGGATTTATTGTTACACAGAATGTTATTTTGTTAATCGGGCAGCCGATAGTTCAAAGAGGGAGAGACACAAGGATGCGCTCCTATCATTTACAGTTGAAGTCGGAAGTTTACATACACTTAGGTTAGAGACATTAAAACTCCTTTTTCAACCACTCCACAAATTTCTTGTTAACAAACTATAGCTTTGGCAAGTCGGTTAGGACATCTACCTTGTGCATGACACAAGTCATGTTTCCAATAATTGTTTACAGACAGATTATTTCACTTATAATTCACTGTGGGTCCGAAGTTTACATACACTAAATTGACTGTACCTTTAAACAGCTTTGGCGACATGTGTAGACAATCAAAAGACACATTGTGATCTGAATGCATTAGATACAGTACCCATTAGACACAGTGCAGTAAGCATTAGATACAGTAACCATTAGACAGAGTGCAGTAAGCATTAGATACAGTAACCATTAGATACAGTACATTACACTTACATGCAGTCTGTGAGGAAATATTCCTCTCCTACCTGGGAATGTGATGCCAGTTCACAGATCAGCCCAACATGAAAGTGGCTCTCAAACATGTACTATTTAGATAACAGCTCCCATCGGGTGGTAGTTGGTCGGACACAGATTGTCTATCCTGTCAGACAGAGGACTGATTTTCCTTTACAAGACACTCAAGCCTATCCAAAAGCAAATATAATTGCATCTGTCAGTGTCATGACCAGGTTCAACAACGATGTATGGTTAATAATGAAGTACCACAATTACAACTGGTTAATAAGGGAGATCCCCTTGTGATCTGATTTAAGTAGTTTATATATCCTCATTGTTATTGTCTTGATAACTCCTAACTCCTCTGGGAAGTTATTGTAAGTCTAGCATGCACGTTCTGCATGTGTAGTCTACATTATACAAATACCTTGCATTAACTACAGTTGATGTCGGAAGTTTACATACACTTAGGTTAGAATCATTAAAACTCGTTTTTCAACCACTCCACAAATGTATTGTTAGCAAACTATAGTTTTGGCAAGTCAGTTAGGACATCTACTTTGTGCATGACACAAGTAATTTTTCCAACAATTGTTTACATACAGTTTATTTCACTTATAACTCACTGTATCACAATTCCAGTGGGTCAGAAGTTTACATACACTAAATTGACTGTGCCGTTAAACAGCTTGGAAAATTCCAGAAATGATGTCATGGCTTTAAAAGCTTCTGAAAGGCTAACTGACATAATTTGAGTCAATTGGAGGTGTACCTGTGGGTGTATTTCAAGGCCTATCTTCAAATTCAGTGCCTCTTTGCTTGACATCATGGGAAAATCAAAAGAAATCAGCCAAAACCTCAGAAAAACAATTGTAGACCTCCACAAGTCTAGTTCATCCTTGGGAGCAATTTCCAAATGCCTGAAGGTACCACGTTCATCTGTACAAACAATAGTACGCAAGTATAAACACCATGGGACCACGCAGCCGTCATACCGCTCAGGAAGGAGATGCGTTCTGTCTCCTAGAGATTAACGTACTTTGGTGAGAAAAGTGCAAATCAATCCCAGAACAACAGCAAAGGACCTTGTGAAGATGCAGGAGGAAACAGGTACAAAGGTATCTATATCCACAGTAGAACGAGTCATATATCGACATAACCTGAAAGGCCGCTCAGCAAGGAAGAAGCCACTATTCCAAAACCGCCAGAAAAAAGCCAGACTACAGTTTGCAACTGCACATGGGGACAAAGATTGTACTTTTTGGAGAAATGTCCTCTGGTCTGATGAAACAAAAACAGATCTGTTTGGCCATAATGATCATCGTTATGTTTGGAGGAAAAAGAGGGAGTCTTGCAAGCCGAAGAACACCATCCCAACCGTGAAGCACGGGGGTGGCAGCATCATGTTGTCGGGGTGCTTTGCTGCAGGAGGGACTGGTGCGGGACTGGTGCACTTTACAAAATAGATGGCATCATGAGGCAGGACATTTATGTGGATATATTGAAGCAACATCTCAAGACATCAGGCAGGAAGTTAAAGCTTGGTTGCAAATGAGTCTTCCAAATGAACAATGACCCCAAACATACTTCCAAAGTTGTGCCATAATGGCTTCAGGACCTCAAAGTCAAGCTATTGGAGTGGCCATCACAAACCCCTGACCTCAATCCTATAGAACATTTGTGGGCCGAAATGAAAAAGCATGTGCGAGCAAGGAGGCCTAAAAACCTGACTCATTTACACCAGCTCTGTCAGGAGGAATGGGCCAAAATTCACCTAACTTATTGTGGGAAGGTTGTGGAAGGCTACCCGAAACGTTTGACCCAAGTTAAACAATGTAAAGGCAATGCTCCCAAATACTAATTGAGTGTATGTACATTTCTGACCCAATGGGAATATGATGAAAGAAATAGCTGAAATAAATAAATACAGTGCCTTGCGAAAGTATTCGGCCCCCTTGAACTTTGCGACCTTTTGCCACATTTCAGGCTTCAAACATAAAGATATAAAACTGTATTTTTTTGTGAAGAATCAACAACAAGTGGGACACAATCATGAAGTGGAACGACATTTATTGGATATTTCAAACTTTTTTAACAAATCAAAAACTGAAAAATTGGGCGTGCAAAATTATTCAGTTTAATGTATTTGGCTAAGGTGTATGTAAAGTTCCGACTTCACATGTATATATCTCCAAAATAAGTTGGCGGTAGTAACTCCAACTAAGTGGAAAAATAACAAGATTCTCTTTAAAAAGTTTTTTGTTTAGGAAACAAACACCACTTAACTGCCATTTAAATATATCAACATTAAAAAGAGTAGAGGGGTATATTATTGTCCCCTAGGGGCAATTAATTTTGCAGCAATATATAAAAACATGAACACATGACAACAACAAAAAACAGTTTTTACAGCTATATGTAGACAGCACACATTGCTACTACAGGTTATTGACAGAGATGGTAGCATCTGTAGTGAAGGACAGTATAGACCTGTCCATTTTAAACTTGGGGGGTGTGTATCTGTGCTCTGAGGGAAGTATGATAAATTCAATAAACAAGGCTGCTGGGAGTCTCTCAGAATTGATTACACCTTGTGTATAAATCGTGTTGTTATTATCCAATATAAATTAAAGGTAAATAATGAACTGTGTCATTTGAGTCAAAGGTGATATTCTGTACTGTCACCTAATATAAAAAATGTGATTCCAAATCCATAATGCTGGAGTATACTGTAGAGCCAAATTAAATGTTTTTGCTTCACTATCCAAATAAACATTAAACAAAAAATAATGGGCATACTGTATTAAAAATACAGAGATTACGTTACCTAAAATTCTGATTCTATCAGTTTATTTACACCGGAGCAAATATTTGCACTGGCTGGTACATTGGGACATTTAGTTAAAGTTATGCTCATTTTCAGAATTTTTATTTTAATATAAAGTTTTTAAAAAAATCTAGTTTAGCTGATTTCCGACTTACCTTGGGTGCTGTCGTTTTTACTCAAACCGTTAGCTGGTTATGTATCAACGTTCAGAATCTCCTGGCAAGCATTTTTTGAGCATGTAGCAACTACACTGAAGTTGAACATGCATAATTCCAGTGTCAGGAAAGGTGTGTAAATCAAACAGATAACCAACCACAAACCACAGTTAATATTATAGTCGGGTTTTGTTTATTACATTTCTGTTCATTTATTTATTTGATCTGCACAAAAAAATCCTCCAACGTCTGTCATATCATTGAGAGCTCGAAATTTGTTACTTTGGCAAGAAAAACTAAAAATGTACGTATTGGCCTACACATAATGATACTGGTTATACACTTGGGAATGGGGTACACAGTAGGTACAGTGCCTTGCAAAAGTTAAGACCCCTCGGATTTCTTCACATTTTTTTGGGGGGGGGGGGGGTGTAAAATAAATTGGAATTTCTGCTCAACAATCTACTCTGTAATGTCAAAGTGGAAGATTTTATATATATATATATAAATAAATAATGTCTTTTTTTTTAAAGATAAATAAAAATTAGAACAAAAATATATTCATTGCATCAGTATTCAGCCCCTTTGTTTTGGCAAGCCTAAATTAGTTCTGGAGTAAGATGTGGCTTAACAAATCACATAATAAAGTTACATGGACTCACTGTGTGAAATAATAGGAGTTGACCAGATTTTTGGATGACTAACCCTTCCGCTGTACCCGATACATACAACATCTGTAAGGTCCCTAAGTCAAGTATTGAATTTCAAGCAACAGATTCAACTTCAAAGACCAGGGAGCTTTTTGAAAGCCTCATAAAGAAGGGCAGCGATTGGAAGATGGGTAACAATAACAAATCAGACATTGAATATCTCTGTCCTTTGCCTGCCTCCTGTGGTTTAATAAACTACTCTGTATTGTACCTTCCGTCTCCTTTGTCTGCATCTGGGTCATATCCTGAGCCGAGATAATTGGTGATTTTAAAACAGTTACAGAGTTCAATGGCTATGATGGGAGAAAACTGAGGATGGATCAGCAACATTGTAATGACGACATATTGACTTAAACGACAGAGTCAAAAGAAGAATACAAATATACAGAATAAAGTATGACTGAAAAGAAGAAAAAAAACAGCAAAGGAACACACTTTTTGGCCTAAATGCAAAGCCTTATGTTCGGGGCAAATCCAACACATCACTGAGTTAACTGCCTTCTTATTTTCCAGCATGGTGGTGACTGCATCATGGTATGGGTAAGCTTAACGTCGGCAAATCGTTTTTTCAGGATAAAAAGAAATGGGATGGTGCTAAGCACAGGTCAAATCCTAGAGGAAAACCTGCTTCAGTCTGCTTTACAGCGGTCACTGGGAGAAGAAGTCACCATTAAGCAGGAAAATAACCTACAACACAAATCTACACTGGAGTTCCCTACCAAGAAGACAGGGAATGTACCTGAGTGGCCAAGTTACAGTTTTGAATTAAATCTGATTGAAAATCTATGGCAAGACTAACATTTTTGTCTAGCCATGAATCCCAACATCTTGACAGAGCTTAAAGAATTATAAAAATAATAAATTGGCTAATATTGCACAATCCAGATGTGTAAAGCTCTTAGAACCTTACCCAAGAAGGCTCACAGCTGTAGTCACTGTCAAATGTGTTTCTAACATACACCGAGGGTCCAAATTATTAAGGACACCTTCCTAATATTTAGTTGTCCCACCCCCTGTACGAATTGAACAATGTCAATTCGTCGGGGCATGGACTCTACAAGGTGTCGAAAGCGTTCCACAGGGATGCTGGCCAATGTTGGCTCAAATGCTTCCAACAGTTGTGTCAAGTTAGCTGGATGTCCTTTGGGTGGTGGACCATTCTTGGTACGCACGGGAAACTGTTGAGTGTGAAAACCCAGCAGTGGTGCAGTTCTTGACACAAACCAGTGTACCTGGCACCTACTACCATACACCGTTCAACGGAAATTAAATATTTTGTCTTGACCATTCACCCTCTGAATAGCACACATGCTTAAAAATCCTTCTTTAACCGGTCTCCTCCACTTCATCTACACTGACTGAGGTGGATTTAACAACTGACATCAATAAGAATCATATCTTTCACCTGGATTCACCTGGTCAGGCTGTCATGGAAAGAGCCGGTGTCCTTAATGTTTTGTATACTCAATGTATATATTGACTGAATACATTTTCAATGAATATATTTTAGTTATTTCATTTCTATCAATCTTAAAAAATATATATATTCTTCCACTTGACATTTTACTATTTAGTGTAGATTGTTGACAAAAAAATGACAATTAAAAACATTTTAATCCCACTTTGTCACACAAAATGTGAAGAAAACCAAGGAGTATGAATACTTTTGCAAGACATTGTAATAAACTTTGCCTCTAAAATAACATTATTACGTCCTAAAAGGTATGGCTTTCAACCTCCATTGTATCACACTCTTAACGCTTCCAACTCAACATTATTTCAAAAGGAGTTCAATATTCTTGCCTAAAGCATTCTGTAAAAACGGTTAATTCTCACCAAAGATGGAGATAATCGCTTCAACAATGCAGTGAGTCGATTGTCTACAGATGCATTGGACCGTTTTCCTTCTAGGCCTACACGTCAGCAAATTAGTATGACGGTCCTTGCTTACACTGAGATTCTGAGCTACTGTGCTTAAAACCATTCAAAGTGAGGAAATGTAAAAAAACAGATTCACAGATCTACTCAAGTAATGCTAGAGAGACAGCTGTGATCAGATGTGAATAGAGAGTACACAACAGTAGTGGGGAGTGAACCAGGATATGAGGAGTTGTAGGGTCTCTTAGGTTTAACTGTTACAATTGTTTAGACCTAGAAACCAGATAACTTTAAGTTATTTCATAGTAAATAGATGGACTAATCTGATCCAAAAACAGAGGATCCAATGGCCTGTCGCAGCTTAATTTGCCAACGTTGAGTATGAAGTGAATAAAAGCATAATTTCAAAGCACAGCAGCACTCCCTTCCATCTATATATACACACACAGCATTGACATATTTGATAACATAAATACATAGAGTAAGTGTTCAGACTGACCAAAGTGCTAAGACACATTTGAATTGTGGCTCAAGTCCAAAAGAGTCCCTACTCCGGGTACATGTACATTCCCAAAAGGCCACCTTTGAAACGGCAACTAGCACACACGGCTCAGACAAACCTGGGAATATTGGTAAACCTGGGAAAAGTTGTTTGACTATTTAGGGGGAATCAGATTCCTTATTACAAATACATGATTGACAGTCTCAGGTAGAGACAATTCTGAGGAGCCAGGGCATGGACTCACTGGACTTGGACTTACTAGCCATAAAACATTCAACACATACACATGTGCACACACACACACACACACGACAGGGTACATTGAAAAAGAGGTCATATGACAATGGGATACATTCAAACTAAAAACTAAATGTGTAAATCTGGCAATTTTTAGGCTTTACAGTGTTTGTTTACATTTAGTTTGTTTACAAACATTGGCTTAATACAAGCTTATATTTTGGGTTCTGATGGGGTACGACAGTTGAACTAAACACGAGGCATTTATAAGTTATATTCTTCAAGAATCAAATAGGAACATATTATTAATTTATAAATCCAAAAATGGATGCAGCAACTGCTGACTGCCCCTACCAATTTGAAGGGAAATCCCACAATCCTCCTTTTTTAGCGACAATAAGGATCCTAACAACTATCCAGACATTAACAGGAAGATAAGACTGTGTGTAGTTTGTGTACATATTTGACATAAAAAAATGATCCTATCTTGAAACCTTGATTTTCATATATTTATGTTCCAACACCTTCCAAAAAGCCAGTCCCAACAGTTCCTACGCTTCCCTACCCTAAATCCACAGCCATATTTTGTCTCCACTCCCCACCCCATCCCGATCTCCCCAAATAAACAGAGTGACGCCTCCACCCTTGAGGTCTCATCTGATCTCTAGGGCCTTGCCCTCCAGTACCATCTTGATCTCTTTGGCATCCAGCGTCTCGTACTGCAGCAGGGCGGTGGCCAGGTTCTTGTGCTCCTTGGCGTGAGACTTGAGGAGCGCCCTGGCCCGCTCGTACGAATCCTGGAGGATCACACAAACCACCAGAAAAGTCAGGAAATTATTTTGACACAGCTAGGGGCATTGTCTCACACCAGCTGTCTGCACTGATCTGTCTGATAGTTCGCAAACACTCATGGGACAGCTAAAAATACATATGACCACAATATGCTGCCCTAACATTCGAAAATGTTACCAAGGTGACATCGTCCACTGAACCCCCTTTCATCCTCAAATGAGTCAGAGTAAAAATATATATATATAAACCTGTATCTAATATTTAAGCGCTAAGGCATAAGAGGCCGTGCTATGTGATTAATACAGTCACAGGTAAATGGCGCCCGACACGAAACGAAGAGCCAGTCAACCCATTTACCTGTGACTGTATTCATCTGTGACTGTATGCACGCGATCTTGCATGCCTTGTAGGTTTTATAAAACAGTTAACATATTAAACTAACAACGAATTACATATTTTAATTGATTTTGATTCTTCCACCAATATCATTCTACCACCAGTCTGGTCAAATATCGGTTTGTTGTTTTGGGCATGTTGCCACAGATGCAACCAGTCGTTAATTCTGTTGTTATGCAAAAGGTCTGTTCGTCCGTTCTAACAAAAATGTTTGCTATGCAGGCTGACTAACGTTCTTGTCACTTGCTAGCTAGCCAACTTCAGCTAACAGTCACGTCAAACATAGCACATGGAATAACAGTAAACTAGCCACATTTTAGTTTGCTTTCTATTGGCATTTACTTGGATATACAAATGATAATGACACTGATGAGTGATTTTGCCTGGCTCAGAAAGTGAATTTCTCATCTGGACACCGTCCATTCTATAGGGTACAGGAGAGATGGCATTCCAAAAGTAAAAAAAAAATGAATCTGATGTCAGACAGGCATATTAACCCCTGCTGTTAAAGCCAACCAGTCAGCAAGTTCTGTCAGGAGGAATGGGCCAAAATTCACCCAACTTATTGTGGGAAGCTTGTGGAAGGCTACCCAAAACGTGTGACCCAAGTTCAACAATTTAAAGGCAATGCTACCAAATACTAATCGAGTGCATGTAAACTTCTGACCCACTGGGAATGTGATGAAAGAAATAAAAGCTGAAATAAAATCACTCTACTATTATTCTGACATTTCACATTCTTAAAATAAAGTGGTGATCCTAAATGACCTAAGAAAGGGAATTTTTTTTAGGATTAAATGTCAGGAATTGTGAAAAACTGAGTTTAAATGTATTTGGCTAAGGTGTATGTAAACTTACGACTTCAAATGTATGTTATGTTAGCTGTGATTAGGGCGCCGAGTTCTTCAGCACAGCTGACTGCTCTAGCTGCAACGTTATTGCGCTGGCCAAATGTTACAAAGTACTAGCGAGGCACAGTGCCAGCTGTCATAGTCCAATACATACTGATTTATGAGAAAAGACCCATAACTTTATCAACAACCTGTCAAACTGGCTACCGTAAAGGCCATTCAAACAAGCTAGCACTAGGATGCTAGCTGGAGCACGTTTGCTCATCTGATCGAGCATGGTTTGCTGTAATAGCCAGTGCGTCATAGCTTCGGAGAGCAGAATGATTTTCAGAATTAGGAACTAGTGTTAAGCGGGTAAGCAACATCTCAATTTTTAGAGATGAGTTCCACTATAGATGGTTCATGGCAATTGCGTGTCCTGTTAGAATGATGCCATCTGACAGAAGATAATGGACAAGGGGTTGAATTAATTTCTGTAAATCAAATGTTATTTGTCACTTGCGCCAAATACAACAAGTGCAAATACAACAACCTTACCGTGAAATGATTACTTACAAGCCCTTTACCCTCAATGCAGTTTTAAGAAAAATATGAGTTAAGAAAATATTTGCTAAATAAACTACAGTAAAATAAAAAAAGAGTTACACTATAAAATAACTATAATGAGGCTATATACTTGGGGTACAAGTACCGTCAATATGCGGGGTACAGGTTAGTCGAGGTAATTGAGGTATGTACATGTAGGTAGGGGTAAAGTGACTATGCATAGATAATAAACAGAGAGTAGCAGCATCGTAAAAAGAGGGGGGGGGGGGGGGTTGCCAATGAAAATAGTCCGGGTAGCCATTTGATTAACTGTTCAGCAGTCTTATGGCTTGGTGATAGAAGCTGTTAAGGACCTAGACTTGACGCTCCAGTAGCACTTGCTGTGGGGTAGCAGAGAAAACAGTCTATGACTACAGTGGCTGGAGTCTGACAATTTTTAGGGCCTTCCTCTGACACCGCCTGGTATAGAGGTCCTGGACAGTAGGAAGCTTGGCCCCAGTGATGTACTGGGCCGTACGCACTACCCTCTGTAGCGCCTTGCGGTCAGATGCCGAGCAGTTGCCATACCAGGCGGTGATGCAACCACAAGCCAAAGAGCACCAAATCAGGGCCTTGGAAGGACGATGTATGTGGAAACTTACCTTTAAAAGTATCCTGACTTCATGTTCGATGGCAGCCTGTGTCTCCGGGCTCTGTTTCGTTTGGTCGGCATAGGTCATGACACCCAGCTACAACACAGGTGAGAGAGAGTGTGAGTGAGTGAGTGAGTGAGAAAGATATGCTGGCCTCCTGGGTGCTAGCTGTGCCACCAGAGACTCTGGGTTCGCGCCCAGGCTCTGTCGCAGCCGGCCGCGACTGGGAGGTCCGTGGGGCGACGCACATTTGGCCTAGCATCATCCGGGTTAGGGAGGGTTTGGCCGGTAGGGATATCCTTGTCTCATCGCACACCAGCGACTCCTGTGGCGGGCCGTGCGCAGTGCGCGCTAACCAAGGTAGCCAGGTGCACGGTGTTTCCTCCGACACATTGGTGTGGCTGGCTTCCGGATTGGAGGCGCTGTGTTAAGAAGCAGTGCGGCTTGGTTGGGTTGTGTTTCGGAGGACGCATGGCTTTCTCCCGAGCCCGTTCGGGAGTTGTAGCGATGAGACAAGATAGTAATTACTAACAATTGGATACCATGAAATTGGGGAGAAAAGGGGGTAAAAAAATAAATAAAAAAATTTAAAAAGAGAAAGATATACTGTCACAATATATACAGTGCATTCGGAAAGTATTCAGACCTTGACTTTTTCCACATTAATCAAATTGTCCCACCCCCCCTCCCCCATCAACCTACACCCCATAACGACAAAGCAAGAACAGGTTTAGACATTTTTGCAAATGTATACATTTAAAATGAAAAAACAGAAATATCACATACATAAGTATTCAGACCCTTTACTCAGTACTTTGTTGAAGCACCTTTTGCAGCGATTACAGCCTCAAATCTTCTTGGGTATGGTGCAACAAGCTTGGCACATCTGTATTGTCTCTCCCCCTATTGCTCAGTTTGGCCAGGAGGCCAGCTCTAGGAACCGTCTTGGTGGTTCTAAACGTATTCCATTTAAGAATGATGGAGGCCACTGTGTTCTTGGGCACCTTCAATGCTGCAGACATGTTTTATGTACCCTTCCCCAGATCTGTGCCTAGACACAATTCTGTCTCGGGAGCTACGGATAATTCCGTCGACCTCGTGGCTTGGTTTTTGATCTGACATGAACTGTCAACTGGGGGACCTTATACAGACTGGTGTGTGCCTTTCCAAATCATGTCCAATCAATTGAATTTACCACAGGTGGACTCCAATGAAGTTGTAAAAACATCTCAAGGATGATTAATGGAAACCGGATGCACCTGATCTCAATTTTGAGTCTCATAGCAAAGGGTCTGAATACTTATGTAAATAAGGTATTTTTAAATTTTTATTTTTTTCTAAAAACGTGTTTTCACTTTGTCATTATTGGTTATTGTGTGTAGATTGATAAGGACATTCCATAACATGTGGAAAAGGGGAAGGGGTCTGAATACTTTCCGAATGCACTGTATGTAGTGCTGCAACATAGGGTGGTTACCATTTATGCCAATGAAGCTCATTGAATTGAGAAACAGAGATAGATCTTTATGAAGGTTCCACACTAGGTAGTAAGTATTACCGGGCATACAACACAAACAGCAGACCTTTGCTCATGCAGTATAAGATATTAATTAATTTCCTCTTACCCTCTCACACATTCCAAATCTGGTCACCATCATTCTTGCAATTTTGGTGGCAGCATCAAAGTCACTTGATGCCCCTAAAAAAAAAACAAGATGAACATGTATTTCATATATTTTGTTTAGTCTTGGACTCTTGGAAGATTATTAACGGAATAAAAGATACCAACGGCTCAGTGAGTCAGAGCATGGTGCTGGCAACAGTAAGGACCTGGGTTCGATTCCTGCATGGGTCACATATACTGAAAACATATGTGTCACTGTCAATGTTCCACAATTCTGTAAGTCACTTTGGATAAAAGTGTAAAATAAATAACATTGGATATATAACATTGATGACCACATCATCAATCACTAAAACTTGAATGTTATTTATTTTACATTTGGATGCCAGGATTACCCCTACCCTACTGAGGTTACATTTGCAAAACCCTTGGATAACAGAGATTCTGGGAACATCCGTAGGTAATCCGAACAATTGAACATATGCGGTGGTACTTAATGAATATGATGTCAGTTCGGTTGTCATCTGAGACATTCTCATCAATGATAAGATGACAAACTCTACAGTGGAAATTCTACACATCAGAGTTCTGATTCACATGGAATTGTTGTTCAATTTAAATGTTTGAATATTACATTATTTGTGATGGGATGAAATGTGATTTTAGCTTCTAAAATGGGAGATGTGGGTTTTCATAAGATAGGGCTGCTCACTCAGTGGCCCACCCACGTGAAGAGACAGAGGTTGTAACTATGAAACACCCCTGTTCTCCCTTCCTATATAAAGCCTTGACGACAATAGAACTTCCTGTTCCGGGGATGTAGGACGGTCCTATGTCAGAATGGTTCAGATAATAACTACAGAACGAAGCCAACATCAGCGTGAGTTTTGGTTGCGAATGGTATGAACTTTGAACTCTTATTCACTACAGAAGTGATACCTCCTAGCCGTTGAGTTAGCAACCGCAGCTGCAAACACAGGTTAGAAAGGAACAGACAACGACGTTACTACAACGTATCCAATTGACAACCAGAGACATTCTTCAAAGGACTCGGCTTGGCAACACGGCTTTCCATCTACCACCAACCTACCGAAGCGCAGCTCAGAATAAATATTTATTGCATTTTCCTTTTCCAAATGGGCGGTAATTTAGAATGCATAAGATACTGTATTTACGATAGCACAGCTTCTTCCCTGTGTTCCTCAGTCTTCCCGCTCCTTCACTCAACCCAGCCCCTTTTCTTTTGTGTAACAAGCTGTCATATCTGTTCCGCCCGCTAGGGACGTTTTCCTTTATGACGTAATTTGTAATCAAGCTATGATTTAATTATGTGTATGTGTAATTCTGTGTGATTAGTTAGGTATTTAGTAAATAAATAATTAAACCCAATTTTGTATTGCTGATTCAAATTGTTAGCCAGGGTTTGTGCAGATAACTAAGAATTTACAACTTTCAGATGAGACTGAATTAAGGTGACAATTAATATTGACTGCTATTGATGTAAACTATTACTAGGTCTTTAAGAGTTTATACGGAAGATAACCTCTATAAATATTATTTTGTGGTGCCCGACTCTCTAGGTAATTACATTTACATGATTAGCTCAATCAGGTGATACTAATTACGGAGAAATTCTTTTATAGAATAGCATGTCATATCACTTAACCCGGCATATCACGACCCCGGAATGCACCATCCCGTTTTCTGGAAAATTCTTATTGTTCTACAGTACTGTGCTAGGTGTATACTGTAACTGTGTTCTCTAATTGCCCTCCTACTCCAACTCTACATCCCCCTGCATACCAGTGGTAATGAACTCATTGCCAAATATGATTTCCTCTGCCACGCGGCCTCCCATGCTGACATCCATCTGGGCCAGCAGCTGAGCACGCGTCTCGCTCCAGCGGTCATCCTCCGGGAGCATAGACACCTAGGATGGACAGTGGGGGAAGAGGAGTGAGGCCTGGCAGCGAACGGAACCAACCACTTCAATTTGACGATTCTAAAAACATAAAAAACAATGATTTCATTTGCAAGACATAAACCCAGGGGGAATTAAGCATTATTATATTGGCATGCCCAGCAGAACAGATTCCCGAAAAAAACGTGGTTTATTTTGGTGTAAGAAACCAGTAAAAAATGAGTCTAACCATGTTGTGTTCCCTACCCATCTTGTTTCCTATACATTTCAATTTCCCTATTTCCAGTCCTACTTACATGACCCAGGGAAGGACCTCTGGGCATGATGGTGGCCTTATTGATGGGCATGGCGTCCTTGGTGTAGTACGCCACGATAGCGTGGCCAGACTCATGGTACGCTGTGATCTCCTTGTTCTTCTTGTCAATTTCCACACTCCTCCTCTCTGGGCCTGTGGGAGGGAAGAGATGGATAGAGATAAATCACTTGATTTCCTGCTCGAAGCCATTCGGTCCCTGAATGCCAAATAAACCCATAGGAAGGTCCGAGAGGATTGTATAGGTGTATGTAGTCCCATCTCGTTCACTCAACTATTGGAAGTCTGGGCACAATTCAGGTTTGGATTTATATTTTGAATGGGAGTGGTCAGAGTCAGTGGCATCCAGCGCCCACATTTGATTGGCTCTAAGTAGAAACGCTGTTTCCAATTAGGAGCGGCATTTCCTTCTGTTTACTTGTAGTTTTTTTTCTTCTTTGGTCCGTGTCTCGCTTTTAATAGGCAATGCGGAATTCATTTTGTATCTTACATGGTTGTTTCTACATAGAAAAGTATTTGACGGGCCGCCTAAGTGTTTTTTCGGGGGCCTATGTCCAAACAGTAAAAAAATATAATAATAGTAACAATAAATGGGATGGAAAAAATGTTTTCAGTGTAAACTTAGGACGAATAAAAGAGATATAAAGTATGTCGATTTTGGACACATGGAGTGCATTCGGAAAGTATTCAGACCCCTTGACTTCTTCCACATTTTGTTACGTTGCAGCCGTATTCTAAAATACTAAGTACTTTGTTGAAGCACCTTTGGCAGCGGTAACAGCCGAGTCTTCTTGGGTATAATGCTACAAGCTCGGCACACCTGTACTTGGGGAGTTTCTACCATTCTTCTCTGCAGATCCTCACAAGGTTTGCCAGGTTGGATGGGTAGCGTCGCTGCACAGCTATTTTCAGGTCTCTCCAGAGATGTTTGATCAGGTTCAAGTCCGGGCCCTAGCTGGGCCACTCAAGGATATTCAGAGACTTGTCCCGAAGCCACTCCTGCGTCATCTTGGCTGTGTGCTTAGGTTCGTTGTCCTGTTGGAAGGTGAACCTTTGCCCCAGTCTGAGGTCCTGAGCGCTCTGATGCAGGTTTTCATCAAGGATCTCTCTGTATTTTGCTCCGTTCATCTTTCCCTTGATCCTGACATGTCTCCCAGTCCCTGCTGCTGAAAAACATCCCCACAGCATGATGCTGCCACACCCACGCTTTACCGTAGGAATGGTGCCAGGTTTCCTCCAGACGTGACGCTTGGCATTCAGGCCAAAGAGTTCAAGCTTGGTTTCATCAGACCATGTTTTTCATGGTTACTGAGGAGTGGCTTCCGTCTGGCCACTCCACCATAAAGGCATGATTGGTGGAGTGCTGCAGAGATTGTTGTCCTTCTGGAAGATTCTCCCTCCTCCACAGAGGAACTCTGGTGCTCTGTCAGAGTGACCATCGGGTTCTTGGTCACCTCCCTGACCAAGGCCCTTCTCCCTCAATTTCTCAGTTTGGCTGGGCGGCCAGCTTTAGGAAGAGTCTTGGTGGTTCCAAACTTCTTTCATTTAAGAATGATGGAGGCCACTGTGTTCTTGGATCTTCAATGCTGCAGACATGTTTTATGTACCCTTCCCCAGATCTGTGCCTCGACACAATTCTGTCTCGGGGGGGCTACGGATAATTCCTTCGATCTCATGGCTTGGTTTTTGTTCTGACATGCACTGTCAACTGTGGCACCTTATATAGACAGGTGTGTGCCTTTCCAAATCAAGTGGTAGAAACATCAAGGATGAGCAATGGAAACAGGATGCACCTGAGCTCAATTTCGAGTCTGATAGCAAAGGGTCTGAATACTTATGTAAATAAGATATTTCTGATGATGTGGCAAAATGGCTTAAGGACAACAAAGTCAAGGTATTGGAGTGGCCATCACAAAGCCCCAACCTCAATCCTATAGAAAATGTGTGGACAGAACTGAAAAAGTGTGTGCGAGCAAGGAGGCCTCAAACCTGACTCAGTTACACCAGCTCTGTTAGGAGGAATGGGACAAAATTCACCCAACTTATTGTGGAAGGCTACTCGAAACGTTTGACCCAAGTTAAAGAATTTAAAGGCAATGCTACCAAATACTAATTGAGTGCATGTAAACTTGTTACCCACTGGGAATGTGATGAAAGAAATAATAGCTGAAATAAATTATTCTGACATGTCACCTTCTTAAAATAAAGTGGTGATCCTAACTGACCTAAAAAAACAAGGACTTTTTACTTGGATTAAATGTCAGGAATTGTAAAAAACTGAATTTAAATGTATTTGGCTAAGGTGTATGTAAACTTCCAACTTCAACTGTATAGTCTTGTGACTGTGCATAGAGTCTGTGCAAGATAGGGTCAACGAAAATAGTCAGTGTAACCATTTAATTAACTATTTAGCAGTCTTATGGCTATTTAGCAGTCTTTTGGCATGGAGTTAGATGCCGCTTCAGAGCCTGCTGGTCCGAGAACCGATGATCCGGTACCATTTGCTGGACAGCAGTGAGTCTATGGCAAGGTGGTTGAAGACTTTTGAAAACAATTTCAGACCTTCCTCTGAGAAGCTTGGGTTTCCGAGGCCAACAGGCTGACTACACCGCTCGTGTCACGTGCGCAAGCTTTGCAAAATAAATGTAGAAATCTATGTTATTCAATTATTGCACCCACACTGCTCGAGTGCGCCAACGAGCGTCTGCGTTGCCAAGGGAAAAAATAGAAGTCAGTTCTATTTCTGACGCGGATCGCGCTACAAGTCCTGCCTCTCCCATCTCCTCATTGGTTATACCAAGGTGGGTGACTGAAAGACGAACGAGGTCGGTGGCGGAAATGCACCTCATTTATGAAATTTGCCAATCGCAATATAAAGTCAAGAGAAGAAAAAGCCTAGGAGGAGAGATGTCTAGAAATGATTTGGTTGACTGTTTTATGTGTGGATTAATTATCAGAGTAGAGGACCTTGTGCATTTAGGTAAAATAACAACTCAATGTTTATATCCCAGAACAAATTAGCAAGCAACAGCAAGCTAGCTAAAGAGGACAAATTAGCTAGCAAGTGCAAGGTAGCTAAATTGCCATAAGGTTTAATGCTTTTTGACCTGTCCCCAAATTAATGTAATTGGTTCAGAGTTTGTTTTGATATTTTAACCTGCGTGTCGTGATCGCGTTTGGTGTGGGTGGACAAAATACATTTATGCACGATGGCGCTTGCGCGCAGCCGGTTTTGGTTCCATGTAAGGTGTAGGCAATACGGTGCCAATTCCACTTGGCCTAAGACGGGCTACCACCATATAGATTACACTTATCTAATCCTCTCAGATCTAAACAAGTGCCTAGGGGTAAGGGCAGATTTGTGATTAAGGGGGTATATTTCTATTTTCTCCCTATTCCTACAGCAGTGCTCACCCATGAGGATCTTGTCCTTGGCAAACTCCAGCTCTCTGAGGGTCACCATGTTTTTGCCATCCACCGCCGCTTTCAGAGCTGCCTGGTTCACCAGGTTCTCCAGGTCGGCCCCAGAGAAGCCCACTGTGCCCCTGGCGATGATCCCAGCCTCGATGTCTGCATGAGGAAGCCAGGTCAACTACAGTGTGACTTACTAGCATGTTACCACTGCAGATTCTCATATAGCAATCTATTAGCATGTAGCCATAGTCTATTTAGCATGTTGCCAGTGCAGATTATTTTATAACCATTGTCTTTTAGTTGGTAGCCTTTAGCTTGTAGCCATATTCTATTAGCATGTATCCAAATGGCATGTCACCGTAGTCTATTTAAAAATGTAGCCATTTGCAAGTAGCCATAGTCTATTTTTAGTTTTTTAATTGAACCTTTATTTAACTAGGCAAGCCAGTTAAGAATAAATTCTTATTTACAATGACGACCTACCCTGGCCAAACCCTAACGACGCTGGGCCAATTGTGCGCCGCCCTATGGGACTCCCAATCACGGCCGGTTGTGATACAGCCTGGAATTAAACCTGGGTCTGTAGTGACGCCTCTAGCACTGAGATGCAGTGCCTTAGACCGCTGCGCCACTCGGGAGCACAAAACAACAATATAATCTATTAGCATGTTACCACTACAGATTCTCATATAGCCGGTGTAGGCCGTCATTGTAAATAAGAATTTGCCTACTTAAATAAAGGTTCAATAAATAAAAAATAAATAAAAAATGGATGTTGCTCACGTACCAGGGTCTACTTTGATCTTCCTTAAATACCAGTTGAGGATTTCTGTGCGTCCTTTCACGTCTGGTTTGGAGACAGTGACCTGCATGTCAAAACGTCCCGGCCTAATCAGAGCGCTTTGGTTTGAACCTGCGGGCGACAAACTTGACAAGGTTAAGGGAAGTCAGGTTTCTCCCCACAGAAAGTAACAGCGGTGCTACACCACGGTAGTGTTCAGTATGGCACAACAGTGCAATACATTTTGCAACAAATAATCTGTGTTCTTATTGGACAAATTCAGGTAGAAAATCTCTATTTCACTCAGTTTTAAAGATATACACACACAACATTTTGGGGTCCCTTATTAATTTCATTGTTTTTAAAAGAAAAGCTATTTTTTTGTCCATTAAAATAACATCAAATTGATCAGAAATACAGTGTAGACATTGACTATTGTAGCTGAAAACAGCAGATTTTTTATGGAATTTGTGGGTACTAGTTAATGAAGCTGCCAGGTGAGGACGTGTGAGGCGTCTGTTTCTCCAACTAGACCGTCTAATGTACTTGTCCTCTTGCTCAGTTGTGCACCGGGGCCTCCCACCCCTCTTTCTATTCTGGTTAGAGCCAGTTTGCGCTGTTCTGTAAAGGGAGTAGTACACAGCGTTGTACGAGATCTTCAGTTTCTTCGCAATTTCTCGCATGGAATAGCCTTCATTTCGCATAACAAGAATAGACTTACGAGTTACAGAAGAAAGGTCTTTGTTTCTGGCGATTTGTAGCCTGTAATCGAACCCACAAATAGTGACGCTCCAGATACTGAACTAGTGTAACGAAGGCGAGTGTTATTGCTTCTTTAAATCAGGACAAGGGTTTAAATGATCAATTAGTCTTTTAAAATGATAAACTTGGATTAGCTAACACAACGTGCCATTGGAACACAAGAGTGATGGTTGCTGATAATGGGCCTCTTCACGCATATGTAGATATTCCATAAAAATATATTTTTTTAAAAATCTGCCGTTTCCAGCTACAATAGTCAGTTACAACATTAACATGTCTACACTGTATTTCTGATCAATTTGATGTTATTTTAATGGACCAAAAAAAAGTGTTTTTCTTTCAAAAACAAGGACATTTCTAAGTGACCCCAAACTTTGAATGGTAGTGTATACTGTCATTGAACAGAACCCAGAAGAACACATTAAAAACATACCCGTCCATCTCAGCCAGTAGCTGGTTGATGGTCTGTCTGGAGTAAGGGTGCATGGGAGACTCGATTCTCTTCCCTCCGACGCTGTCCAACTCGTCAATGAAAATCACGCATGGGGCGTTGGCTTTAGCTTCCCCTGCAGACAAGTAATGTATAGAGAGATTGGGTTGTCTAGGGCAGGGTTTCAAACATATGGTTGATCAATTATGACACAATATCATCTAGCTTGTAAACATTTTCGCAACCAGGTTTGGGTAAAAAACTTTTTTTTAAACTGAGAAAAGTACATTATTAGGTTCAGGGTTGGAAGCCAGGAATAGGGTGAGACTTGAAGATGAGATGGGACTCACTGAAGAGGTTCCTGATGCGACTGGCTCCAACCCCCACAAACATCTCATCAAATTCCGAACCGGTGGCGTAATAGAAGGGGACGTCGGCCTCTCCAGCTACGGCTCTGGCCAACAGAGTCTTCCCAGTGCCAGGGGGGCCAACCAGCAAGATCCCTACAGAGAGAGAGTGCACAAGCTATAAACAACTATAAATTATTAATATTGTATTACTGTATAAAAGACTGAAATCCAATGTGGAAGTAAACAATAAGATATGTAACTAGCTGTGAGATAAAGTGACTAGCCATCAGAATGGATAAGAGTAAGAATAAATAACAGAGTAGCAGCAGCATATGATGAGAGTGTGTGTGTGTATGTATGTATGTATGTAAGTACAGTGGGGAGAACATATATTTGGTACACTGCCGATTTTGCAGGTTTTCCTACTTACAAAGCATGTAGAGGTCTGTCATTTTTATCATAGGTACACATCAACTGTGAAAGGCAGAATCTAAAACAAAATCCAGAAAATCACATTGTATGATTTCTAAGTAATTCATTTGCATGTTATTGCATGACATAAGTATTTGATACATCAGAAAAGCAGAACTTAATATTTGGTACAGAAACCTTTGTTTGCAATTACAGAGATCATACGTTTCCTGAAGTTCTTGACCAGGTTTGCACACACTGCAGCAGGGATTTTGGCCCACTCCTCCATACAGACCTTCTCCAGACCCTTCAGGTTTCGAGGCTGTCGCTGGGCAATACGGACTTTCAGCTCCCTCCAAAGATTTTCTATTGGGTTCAGGTCTGGAGACTGGCTAGGCCACTCCAGGACCTTGAGATGCTTCTTACGGAGCTACTCCTTAGTTGCCCTGGCTGTGTGTTTCGGGTCGTTGTCATGCTGGAAGACCCAGCCACGACCCATCTTCAATGCTCTTACTGAGGGAAGGAGGTTGTTGGCCAAGATATTGCGAAACTTGGCCCCATCCAACCTCCCCTCAATACGGTGCAGTCGTCCTGTCCCCTTTGCAGAAAAGCATCCCAAAGAATGATGTTTCAACCTGTTTCAAGCTCTATTTTTGTCTCATCAGACCACATGACCTTCTCCCATTCCTTCTCTGGATCATCCAGATGGTCATTGGCAAACTTCAGACGGGCCTGGACATGCGCTGGCTTGAGCAGGGGGACCTTGCGTGCGCTGCATGATTTTAATCCATGACGGCGTAGTGTGTTACTAATGGTGTTCTTTGAGACTGTGGTCCCAGCTCTCTTCAGGTCATTGACCAGGTCCTGCTGTGTAGTTCTGGGCTGATCCCTCACTTTCCTCATGATCATTGATGCCCCACGAGGTAAGATCTTGCATGGAGCCCCAGACCGAGGGTGATTGACTGTCATCTTGAACTTCTTCCATTTTCTAATAATTGCACCAACAGTTGTTGCCTTCTCACCAAGCTGCTTGCCTATTGTCCTGTAGCCCATCCCAGCCTTGTGCAGGTCTGCAATTTTATCCCTGATGTCCTTACACAGCTCTTTGGTCTTGGCCATTGTGGAGAGGTTGGAGTCTGTTCGATTGAGTGTGTGGACAGGTGTCTTTTATACAGGTAACGAGTTCAAACAGGTGCAGTTAATACAGGTAATGAGTGGAGAACAGGAAGGCTTCTTAAAGAAAGAAAAACTAACAGGTCTGTGAGAGCCGTAATTCTTACTGGTTGGTAGGTGATCAAATACTTATGTCATGCAATAAAATGCTAATTAATTACTTAAAAATCATACAATGTGATTTTCTGGATTTTTGTTTTAGATTCCGCCTCTCACAGTTGAAGTGTACCTATGATAAAAAATACAGAGCTATACATGCATTGTAAGTAGGAAAACCTGCAAAATCGTCAGTGTATGAAATACTTGTTCTCCCCACTGTATGTATGTATGTATGTATGTATGTATGTATGTATGTATGTATGTATGTACGTACGCACGCATGTATGTACAGTACCAGTCAAACGTTTGGACACAACTACTCATTCAAGAGTTGTTCTTTATTTTTACTATTTTCTACATTGTAGAATAATAGTGAAGACATCAGAGCTATGAAATAACACATATGCCATCATGTAGTAACCAAAAAGATCAAAATATATTTTAGATTCTTCAAAGTAGCCACCCTTGCCTTGATGACAGCTTTGCACACTCTTGGCATTCTCTCAACCAGCTTCACCTGGAATGCTTTTCCAACTATCTTGAAGGAGTTCCCACATATGCTCAGCACTTGTTGGCTGCTTTTCCTTCACTCTGCAGTCCAACTCATCCCAATTGGTTTGAGGTTGGGAGAATGACGGTCAGGTCATCTGATGCAGCACTCCATCACTCTCCTTCTTGGTCAAATAGCCCTTACACAGCCTGGAGGTGTGGTGGGTCATTGTCCTGTTTAAAAACAAATTATAGTCCCACTAAGCACAATCCAGATGGGATGGCGTATCGCTGGAGAATGTTGTGGTAGCCATGCTGGTTAAGTGTGACTTGAATTCTAAATAAATCATTGAGTGTCACCAGCAAAGCACCCACACACCATCACACCTCCTCCTCCATGCTTCATGGTGGGAACCACATATGCAGAGATCATCCGTTCACCTACTCTGCATCCCAAAGACACAGCGGTTGGAACCAAAAATCTCAAATTTGGACGGAGACCAAAGGACAAATTTCCACCATCTAACGTCCATTGCTCATGTTTCTTGGCCCAAGCAAGTCTCTTCTTATTGGTGTCCTTTAGTAGTGGTTTCTTTGCAGCAATTCAACCATGAAGGCCTGATTCAAGCAGTCTCCTCTGAACAGTTGATTAAATGTGTCTGTTACTTGAACTCTGTGAAGCATTTATTTGGGCTGGTAACTCTAACGAACTTATCCTCTGCAGCAGAGGTAAATCTGTGTCTTCCTTTCCTGTGGCGGTCCTCATGAGAGCCAGTTTCATCATAGCGCTTCATGGTTTTTGCGACTGCACTTAAAGAAACTTTAAAAGTTCTTGAAATTTTCCCGGATTGACTGGCCTTCATGTCTTAAACTAATGATGGACTGTCGTTTCTCTTTGCTTATTTGAGCTGTTCTTGCCACAATATGGACTTGGTCTTTTACCAAATAGGGCTATCTTCTGTATACCACCCCTACCTTGTCAAAACTAAACTGATTGGCTCAAATGGGGACTCACTGAAGGAAATTCCATAAATTAACTTTTAACAAGGCACACGTGTTAATTGACATTTATTCCAGGTGACTACCTGGTTAAACTGGTTGAGAATGCAAAGAGTGTGCAAAGTAGTCATCAAGGCAAAGGATGGCTACTTTGACGAATCTCACATATGAAATATATTTTGATTTGTTTAACAATGTCGTGGTTACTACATGATTCCATATGTGTTATTTCATAGTTTGATGGTCTAAATTCTGGGTGCTCATTCTCAGACAAGATCACTTTCTCAGGCTAGACAAGATGACGCCTTATCCCTAGCAAGAAATGTATGTGCTTCTGTCTAACTATTATTAATAATAGTTAAAATAGTTGACTTTAATCTAATATCTTGAAACATGTACACATTTAAGAGGAGGGGTTGAAAATGTGTAATGATAAACAAGAGAAGTGCATTGCGTTCTGTTGGCTACTCTTTAATGTCAGCACGGATGACAGAAATGATAAGGGGTCTTTTTGGTTTTCCAAAGTCCTTTTCACCTGTCCCCTATCACTGTGGTGTTTGCTACTGGCTGGCCTTTGTTCGCTCATTGGCTGGTTCAGATTTACCTACAACAAAAGAGGAGGTGAGTGTCCTATTCTGTAGTATGTCATCCGTGCCCTGTGAATCAGTCATATATAAATATATAGAAAATCTAACTCTGTATATAACTCAGCACGTTCAATGCTTTCAATGGGGATCCTCCATTAAACATGCTTTTTAGTCCAGGTTACTACATGATTCCATATGTGTTATTTCATAGTTTTGATGTCTTCACTATTATTCTACAATGTAGAAAATAGTCAAAAATAAAGAAAACCCATGAATGAGTAGGCGTGTCAAAGCTTTTGACTGGTACTGTATGTGTCGTATGCATGTGGTTTATGTGTTAGCCCCTGAAACCCTACCTCTTCATTTTCATCTTCCATCAGAGGAAGATAGTGTGCCTGGCTGCCTGCCTAAGCAACTTCTTGAATTCAGCATTGTTCAGTCAGTCTAAACCTGGGTCTTGTTCATTAGGACACAGAACAATTTTTTTTCGAAATGTTTTGCAACGGAAAACAAATGTGAGCCTTTCTTATTGAACAAATCCAGGTAGTCCTTTCTGTAAATGTTTTTCTTGTTTGGTGCCTAAAGAACACAATCCTGATCAACTAAAGACCATAACATGTATGCAAGGATGACTAACTAAGTTGCTTTCGATAAAAGAGTCTGCTAAATGGAATATATTCTTATTATAAAACAGCTCAGTGGTCTGCTGCACCTTTCGGCAGTCTCCCTCCGAGGACAGTGAACTTCTCTGGGCTCCGGAGGAACTCCACCACCTCCTGCAGCTCGTTCTTGGCCTCCTCTACCCCCTTGACGTGCTCAAATGTCACGTTCTTCATCTGGACAGGGTCCACCGAGTCCAGGCCTGATGTGGTTCGGAATCGCACTGTCCAGAATGGTTAGATTAAGGTTCGAAATCACACTGCTCGGATGCAAACACATTCTTAGCTATGGTTAGTTTGTTTTTTTTGCCAACAAAATCACTGTTTTTTAAGAAGCATTCAGTAAAGTAAATTGATGGAAACACTTAGCATCACATCAAGTTCTCGATTACTCATCATCCGAATTGACACACAAAAAGAATGCTCAGCAAATTTGAATGCATCAGCAAAAAGTTAAGGCTCAATCTGGGAGGTTGTTCAATTGCCATTTAAATACATTATATAGGCTGCCCATTTATTTATGAAGAATGGAACTTTAAACAGACAATATACTGCTTCATAAACCATCATGTCACTCTCATGGACTGCATATGAAGTTGACAGTGGTTACACTTCTCCAGGCCCATCCCTCTGCAGTGAGGAGTGCAGTTGGGCTGAAACGCAAACTCCAGATTGTGGCTTTAAAGTAAAATGCCACCCCAAAACCTTTGGTATTTGTTTCATTCATCCATTGTTGACATAGGCCCAAAATGTTTTGCTTGTCTGCAATCAAGTTTCAAGATATGTAACTTTAAAAATAAATCATCCCTGTATGATGCATTTTGCATAATTTGATGCATTTTGCATCATATGGGGTTATTTCTGTATACCAATAGTTTTTGGGTGGAGTTTTCCTTTAAAAAGTACACACCAAGCTGCATGCCAGAGTACACACCAAGCTGCATGCCAGAGTGAAGGTCTTTGAGCTTGATAAAATGAAAAAGGAGCCTTTACCCGATAGGAAGGGGGTCTTGGAGAGGCCGTAGAGTCCCACCAGCAGCAGGACCAGCAGTATAAACCTCGTCCTCCTCAGAGAATCTGCAGAGAAGGGGAGAGAATGTGTGTTTCAATCCGCTTTCAAGAAAAATGTAAGTTGACAACACTTATCTCTTGCTGCAGTGAGCGTTTAATTATCAATGCAGGCCTTCGAGGCCTGTGGGCTGAAATGTTGGTAATTTAATGCTCACTGCAAGGAGAGTAGACTTTCATTTTCTGAATCCGCTAACAGCCAACATTATGGGAGGCAACGCAGACCTAGTTCATATTTAGAAGGAAAGAAACAAGAGACAATGTTGTGAAACGAAGGAGATACTACCTGAGCTTGTCCACTGAGAACTGCGTTTTGGTATTCCATCTTAAAATGTTTAGCCATGTTGTGTCTCAGTGTGCATGGCATGGCCCTGGTCTTATTGTGTAGTGTGGTGTTCTGTAGCGTTGTGTGTGTGTGTGTGTATACACTTGCCTTGTTTGCGCTGTGTCAGCGCCTGGGATTTTAGGAATCCCTCGGCAAACCCTGTCTTAAAAGAATCTTGCTGCCCATCTGGAATGTTCTTGCTCTTCAGGAGCTTGTCCAAGGTTTCCACCTCCATCCCCTTATCACGCGTCAGGAGGCCCTCCATGAGACAACAGAGTCATAGATGTTTACAATGCATGGAAGGTACGATCCTTCCTTGTCTAATGAGGAAATGCTTGTTTTTGTTTTCTGTTGTAAAACATTTTAACACATTTTGGTATGATGTGACATAATGAACATGACCCAAGTACTCTTTCCATAGAGTGACAGAGTACAGACAAACCGGGGTCTCACCTTCATAAAAGATGGGGTAAAGCCATCTGGTTCCATGGGACGCTCAAAGCCTGCCTGCAGTCGCTTGTGTTTCCTTAGAGTTTTAAAGCCTCGGCTTTGGACCCACACTGGAAACAAGGGCACACGTATGTTTAACATATAGAAAATCAAACTATACATTTATAAGATGTTTGGTAAATTTGAATGCACTTCATGCGTTCACTCATATGGGAGAGTGATTGTAAAACAATATAACAAACATCCTGCTATGAACTTTGGCTTTCACCTGGAATTGTTTATTTATGTTTGAGGAAAAAAACTACTTTTCAAACCATATGATCTAGTACATAATAAAAGTATAAATCAATCAAATACAAATATGACAACCTGGTCTCAGAGCGATTTGTATGGTATGTATTAATTTGTGGATGTCCATCACCCATTATGTATTTTTTATTTTACCTTTATTTAACTAGGCAAGTCAGTTAAGAACAAATTCTTATTTTCAATAACGGCCTAGGAACAGTGGGTTAACTGACTTGTTCAGGGGCAGAACGACATATTTTTAGCTTGTCAGCTCGGGGATTTGATTTTGCAACCTTTCGGTTACAAGTCCAACGCTCTGACAACTAGGCTACCTGCCCCCCAAAAAATAATTCATAAGATATGATATAGTATGAGATGTTACGAATTACAATTCGTATTACACAGTATGTTATGAATTTGCAAAACATATGATATCTTATGAATTCTAGTTAGCTGGCTAACGTTAGCTAGACTAGGGGTTAGGGTTAAGGTTAAGCTTAGGAGTTAGGTTAAAGGGGTTGCAGATAGGGGTAGGGTTAGCTAAAAGGGTTAAGGTTAGGGGAAGGGTTAGCTAACATGCTAAGTCGTTTCAAAGTAGCTAAGTAGCTGCAAAGTAGAAAAAAGTAGTAAGTAGTTGAAAAGTTTCTAATTAGCCAAAATGCTAAAGTTGTCCATCCATTATATGTCCACCCACCAACCCCGATCAACCAAACTACTTTGCATTAAGTAACCATCTGTCTTATCATTATGTTTTTATTTATTTAACTAGGAAAGTCAGTTAAGAACAAATTCTTATTTACAATGACAGCCTACCCTGGCCAAACCCTAACCCGGACGATGCTGGGCCAATTGTGCGCTGCCCTATGGGACTCCCAATCACATGCGGATGTGATACAGCCTGGAATCGAACCAGGGTCTGTAGTGATGCCTCTAACACTGAGGTGCAGTGGCTTAGACCGCTGTGCCACTCGGGAGCCCACCAAAGTAACCATAACATATCGTACTAATTTCAGTGTCCCGGATTTACATGTACTATGTTACATCTAATCTATGAGACCAGGCTGAATATTATGATATCATAGTGAATTCATGACATGTGAATTAACAAGCCTTCCCCAACTAACTGGCAGATATCTCTCTAAAATTATTATTATTATTTTGCTCAGAAAACATTTTTTAATTGAAATAATTTGTAAACAAAAATTGCCCTGCGAGTGATTTTATTTGGCCCCCAAAGTTTTCTGAGAAAAACAAATGGAACTGTTTTATTATTATTATTTGGATTGTTGGACATAAGACAGTAAAAACACCAGCAAATCAGCTCCAAGTGATTTCAATTTTGGAAATCTGTCCTAAAGTATTCCCACATCTAATAGAGAGATATACAGTATGTGATGATACACAAAATGTATGAAAGATTTGAAATGATTATGCTTAGTCAAATGTTGTATCTGTTTGGGCTTCTTGGAGTCTACAAATTATTCATAATTAAGTTCCCCCCCTGACCATCCTCTCAATAAAAACATTTAAAAATCGGTCCACTAGTTGATGAACCCTGCTTTATATGTCTAGTTTTAGGAACATCTAGCCAAAATATCATGACATAAGTGAGTCAAAATGTGTGAAATTTGTGAAAGTCTAAATCAACATTTTGGCCATTTAAAACAGTGTGTGTCCACCTTATCGACAAGGGGAGATGCACTCTGAACATTTTACTTTTTTCTTGGTTCTACTGATGTGCTTGTCTGTCTCCGACATAAAATATATATATATATACTTTTTGACTTCCACACAAAATTACTTATTTATTTTTCAGTTTGAGTGAATCGGGAGGTTTGGACCGGAAGAGCAGCTTTTCTAAGGACCTAAGGACCGCCCCCTTGACGTGAGGTGGCAAAGAGGAGACAAGAATGTGATGTAATGACGCAGATGACCAGTGGATGAAGCCAGAGACATGTTTATTAAACAGAAGCCTAGAATGGCTAGTCTTTTGTGCTCTGACTTACAAAACGTTGGGAAATTAATAAAATAAGTAATTTAAGCATATTATCAGTCAGCAAGTCAAGTAACTGCATCGAGCACTTTAAGCTTAAATAGATTATAGAATAGAATGAATTTCTGTTACCTGGCCAGTAGTGGAGCTCTGTGAAAATGGATTGAAGAGGTGAGGGGATCTGTCTGCAGAAAACAGGGGAGTCAATGCCAATTTTGCCACCAAAGAACCCTAGAAAGACAGTATAAGGAGAGTTGGATGTACATATTCAACCCAAATGGTCTTCTTCACTTCAGACAATCCTCTTAGGATTTAGTTACATTTATAACCACATATTCGTGATTCTCTGTCTTAAAATAAATGTGTTCATATAAACGATACACAATTAATTCCATAAAATACAGCAAATCGGTGCTATGCAAAAACATGCATTTTTGGTATTTTATATTTTATTAGGATCCCCAATTACGGGGGGCCCAAACAGTAAACAAAACACACACAAAAAAATATATATATATACACAAAACACTACATAATACAACACAATGCAAATTTTATTAGAATTTATATATACACACATATACTGAACAAAAATATAAACTCAGCATGCAACAATGTCAAAGATTTTACTGAGTTACAGTTCATATAAGAAAATCAATAAATTGAAATAAACTCATTAGGCCCTAATCTATGGATTTCACATGACTGGGAACACAGATATGCAGCTGTTGGTCACAGATACCTTAAAAAACGTAGGGGTGTGGATCCGAAAACTAGTCCGTATCTGGTGTGGCCGCTATTTGCCTCATACAGTGTGACATCTCCTAAGCATAGAGTTGATCTGGCTATTGATTGTGGCCTGCAGAATGTTGTCCCACTCCTCTTCAATGGCTGTGTGAATTTGCTGGATATTGGTGGCAACTGGAACACACTGTCGTACACATCAATCCAGAGCATCCCAAACATGCTCAATGGATGACATGTCTGGTTAGTATGCAGGCCATGGAAGAACTGGGACATTTTTGCTTGATTACCAACAACGACGAGACGGCCGACAAGGAGGAGGTGAGGGCCCTCGAAGAGTGGTGTCTGGGAAATAACCTCACACGCAACGTCAACAAAACAAAGGAGATGATCTTGGATTTCAGGAAACAGCAGAGGGAGCACCCCCTTATCCACTTCGAGGGGAGAGTATTGGAGAAGGTGGAAAGTATTAAGTTCCTCGGCGTACACATCACAGACATACTGAAATGGTCCACCCACACAGACAGCGCCTTCCTGAGCGGTATGGCAGCTGCGTGTTCCCATGGTGTTTATACCTGCGTAGTATTGTTTGTACAGGCGTTTGGAAATTGCTCCCAAGGATGAACCAGACTTGTGGAGGTCTACAACTTTTTTTCTGAAGTCTTGGCTGATTTTTATTGATTTTCCCATGATGTCTAGCAAAGAGGCACTGAGTTTGAAGGTAGGCCTTGAAATATATCCACAGGTACACCTCCAGTTGACTCAAATTATATTAAAATAGCCTATCAGAAGCTTCTAAAGCCATGACATAATTTTCTGGAATTTTCCAAGCTGTTTAAAGGCACAATCAACTTAGTGTATGTAAACTTCTGACCCACTGGAATTGTGATACAGTGAATTATAAGTGAAATAATCTGTCTTTAAACAATTGTTGGAAACATTACTTGTGTCATGCACAAAGTAGATGCCTAACCGACTTGCCAAAACTATACTTTGTTAACAAGAAGTTTGTGGAGTGGTTGAAAAACTAGTTTTAATGACTCCAACCTAAGTGTATGTAAACTTCTCACTTCAGCTGTACATATTCTTATTTATTCCTTTACACTTGTGTGTATAAGGTAGTTGTTGTGAAATTGTTAGATTACTTGTTAGATATTACTGCAAGGTCAGAACTAGAGGCACAAGCATTTCACTACACTCGCATTAACATTTGCTAACCATATGTATATAACCAATAAAGTTTGATTTGATTTGAATGGTGGCAGATGAATGGCACGACAATGAGCCTCAGGATCTTGTCACGGTATCGCTGTGCATTCAAATTGCCATAGATAAAATGCAATTGTGTTCGTTGTCCGTAGATTACGCCTGCCCATACAATAACCCCCCCGCCACCATGGGGCACTCTGTTCACAACGTTGACATCAGCAAATCACTCACCCGCGCAACGCCGTTTGGCCGTTAATGTTGACACCGGGATTCATTTATGAAGAGCACACTTCTCCAGCGTCCCTGAAACAGTTTCTGGCAGTTTGGGCAGAAATTCTTCGGTTGTGCAAACCCACAGTTTCATCAGCTGTCCGGATGGCCATTCTCAGACCATTCCGCAGGTGAAAAAGCTGGATGTGGAGATCCTGGACTGGCGTGGATACACATGGTCTGCGGTTGTGAGGCTGGGTGGACGTATTGGAGACAGCTTATGGTATAGAAATTAACATTAAATTATCTGGCAACAGCTCTGGTCAGCATGCCAATTGCACGCTCCCACAAAACATGCGACATCTGTGGCATTGTGTTTTGCGACAAAACTGTACATTTTAGAGTGGCCTTTTATTGTCCCCAGCACAAGGTGCACATGTGTAATGATCATGCTGTTTAATCAGCTTCTTGATATGCCAAATGTGTCAGGTGGATTGATTATCTTGGCAAAGGAGAAATGCTCACTAACAGGGATGTAAACAAATGTGACCGACCGGCTCGATTAGATCTTATGTAGCAAAAAAAAATTTGTAACACTGGATAAAAGTATAGACTTTGAGCTACAAAATGGTATATCATATACACTACAATTGAGGAACTTGTAACCTTACTTGAGAAAATGGCCATTGAATGTTTTGGTAAACCTACTGGAGAGCTCTTCTTTGTCTACACCCATTCAGCATCATTCACACCCTCTTAAGTTAGCCCCACCCATCTCTGAGGATTCACATGTGAGGCCATGTACTAAACAACCAAAGAATTCAAGACTAAAGGCTGGTTTATACTATATCTAATCGACAGTTGTCGCAGTGACATCCTAAACATTATATTGTCGTCCGACATCAAACTTGTCGTTGTCGTTATGAAAAGGTACAACACAAAAACTACAGGCTGCATGACATCAGCTTTCTGGTGGTCCAAAATAGCATAACACCAATAAACCCACCCATTTAAAAATGAAAAGCAACTTGTTTTGGTTCACTTTTAGCTTATTGGCTAGCTAATGTTAAGTTAGCTAGTTAGCCAGTTCAAATAATGACCATATACTTTAACTGACAATGTCAGGGGCACAACTTTCACTGGGGGGACATGTCCACCCCACATTCTTAAATTGCATTTTTGCTCCCACCAGTTTTATAATTGGAATGTGATACAAAACGAGGCAATGATGTGCTTTAGGACCATGCAAACACCTCAGAGCGGCTGGGTAGGCTGTTTGGAGTGTTTATCCGACAGGATAAAATATTTCAATAGTTATAATAATTATGTCCCCCCACTTCTAAAACCAAAGTTGCGCCCCTGCCTACACATACTGACCAGCTCATGTTACAGACAGAAGCGTGCTACATGGCAGACCAATCCGAACTCATCTCTCGGCATGTCCAGCCCAGCCATTACCTCAGCCAATCATGACTAGTGGGAAGGTTCCTGTCTTATTCCGTGGCTAAACCAACTAGGCTAGTAATTTAACAATTTTATTTGTATTTACAGATGGCATACAAGTTTGTTACTAAGGCACATGAAAGTTTACATGTTCCAGAAGACATTTCTGCCACAAAAAAAAACGCAATAATACAATTTTAAAAAGTTTACGTTCAAATGGCTGTCCTGTGAGGTAGTGACGCGTGACATACGCCTAGTTTCCTGAAACCAGTCACAAATTTGTGCACAAAATTTGAGAGAAACAAGCGTTTTGTGCATATGAATAAATTCTGGGATCTTTTTCAATTTATGAAACAATTTATGAAACATAGGGCCAACACATTTGCGTTTATATTTTTGTTCAGAATAAAAATGTGCCCATTCACAGTCCCCAAGGTGTTCTTTTATCCATTTCTTTAACAGTTTTTTTTTGCTAGCTTGAGTTACCTTGGGTGGCAGAGAGTTACATGTAGTCATGGGCATGGCTCTATTTAATACTGTGTGTTTCCCAGCCTCTGTTTTTGCATGTCTTGTGCAGAACTGATGAGTGTCCGAACTGTGTGCCAAATGCTTGAACAGGCAGTTTGCTACATTTAACACATCAACACCACGCACAATGACCAATAGTGTCAGGATAGTGAGCCAGGAGAGATTGACATGCATATCACTGACATTCAACCTCCGTGTACATCTAAGTGCAATACGTGCTGCTCTGTTCTGGACCAACTGCAATTTTCCTGTCCTTCTTTGCCGCACATGACCACACAACTGGGCAGTAGTCCAGGTGCAACAAAACTATGGCCTGTAGGACTTGCTTGGTTGATATAGATGTCAAGAAAGCAGAGCAATGCCTTATCATGGACAGACCTATTCCAATTTTAGCACAACCATTGAGTCTATATGTTTTGACCATGACAGCTTGCTATCTAGGGTTACACCCAGCAGTTTAGTCTCCTCAACTTACTCAATCACCACATTATTCAGTAATAGATCAAGATGAGGTTCAGGGTTGAATGAGTTTTTGTCCCAAAAATGACGTATTTAGTTTTTGACATTATTTAGTGCCAGCCTATTGCTAGTTACCCATTCTAAAATTGACTGGATCTCTATGTTAAGGGTGTCAGTTATTTATTTTACTGTCGTAGCTGACGTGTATACAGTTGAGTCGTCAGCGTATATAGACACACAGGCTTTATTCAAGGTCAGTGGATGGTCATTAGTAAAAACAGAAAACAATAATGGCTCAAGCTGGCTGCCCTGCGGTACACCACACTAAACTGAATTTGCATGAGAGAGGCCTCCATGAAAGAAAACCCTCTGTTCTATTAGATAAAACTCTCAATCCATGATAAGGCAGAGTGTAAATCCATAATGTAAATCCATAACCCCTATGTTTTTTCTGCAATAAGTTATGATCAATGATATCAAAAGCTGCATTAAAATCTAACAAACCAGCTCCCAAAACCTTCTTATTATCAATTGCTTTCAGCCAATCATCAGTCATTTGTGTCAGTGATGAGCATGTGGAGTGCCCTTCCTTATAAGCATGCTGAAAGTCAGTTAATTTGTTTTCTGTAAAATAACATTGTATTTGGTCAAACTTTTTCCAAAAGTTTTCTAAGCATTGGTAACAGGCTGATTGATCGGCTGTTGGAACCATTAAAAAGGGTGCTTTGCTATTTTTGGGCAGCGGAATGACCTTTGCCTCCCTCCAGGCCTGAGGGCACACACTGTCTTCTAGGCTTAAATTGAAGATGTGGCAACCAGGAGTCACAATGTATTCTGCTACCAACTTCAGCAATTTACCATCCAGATTGTCGGTACCAGGTAGATTGTAATTATGTATTGATAGCAACAACTTTTTCACCTCTTCCACACCAATTTTGCCTCATCATCACAAGATGTATTCTATGCTCCAATCACAAGCAGGCAACGACACACACACCCTTTGATATGGGCCCCAACAACACAAGAGGCTATTTAAACTCAGCTAAATCGGGTTATAGTAGATATACTACAGTGCCTTGCAAAATTATTCATCCCCCTTGGCATTTTTCCTATTTTGTTGCATTACAACCTGTAATTTAAATGGATTTTTATGTGGATTTCATGTAATGGACATACACAAAATAGTCCAAATTGGTGAAGTGAAATGAAAAAAATTACTTGTTTAATTCTTATGGCTTGAATCCCGCTAACGGGATCGATGTGACAACAGCCAGTGAAAGTGCAGGGCGCCAAATTCAAACCAACAGAAATCTCATAATTAAAATTCCTCAAACATACAAGTATTTTACACCATTTTAAAGATAAACTTGTTGTTAATCCCACCACAGTGTCTGATTCAAAAAGGCTTTACGACGACCCAGCCACGTTTCATCTTCAATGCCCTTGCTGATGGAAGGAGGTTTTCACTCAAAATCTCACGATACATGGCCCCATTCATTCTTTCCTTTACACGGATTAGTCAACCTGGTCCCTTTGCAGAAAAACAGCCCCAAAGCATGATGTTTCCACCCCCATGCTTCACAGTAGGTATGGTGTTCTTTGGATGCAACTCAGCATTCTTTGTCCTCCAAACACGACGAGTTGAGTTTTTACCCAAAACTTATATTTTGGTTTCATCTGACCATATGACATTCTCCCAATCTTCTTATGGATCATCCAAATGCTCTCTATCAAACTTCAGACCAGCCTGGACATGTACTGGCTTAAGCAGGGGGACATGTCTGGCACTGCAGGATTTGAGTCCCTGGCGGTGTAGTGTGTTACTGATGGTAGACTTTGTTACTTTTGTCCCAGCTCTCTGCAGGTCATTCACTAGGTCCCCCCGTGTGGTTCTGGGATTTTTGCTCACCGTTCTTATGATAATTTTGACCCCACGGGGTGAGATCTTGCATGGAGCCCCAGATCGAGGGAGATTATCAGTGGTCTGTAAGTATGTCTTCCATTTCCTAATAATTGCTCCCACAGTTGATTTCTTCAAACCAAGCTGCTTACCTATTGCAGATTCAGTCTTCCCAGCCTGGTGCAGGTCTACAATTTTGTTTCTGGTGTCCTTTGACAGCTCTTTGGTCTTGGCCATAGTGGAGTTTGGAGTGTGACTGTTTGAGGTTGTGGACAGGTGTCTTTTATAATGATAACAAGTTCAAACAGGTGCCATTAATACAGGTGGAGGACAGAGGAGAAGAAGTTACAGGTCTGTGAGAGCCAGAAATCTTGCTTGTTTGCAGGTGACCAAATACTTATTATCCACCATAATTTGCAAATAAATTCATTAAAAATCCTACAATGTGATTTTCTGGATTTGTTTTCTAATTTTGTCTGTCATAGTTGAAGTGTACCTATGATGAAATTACAGGCCTCTCTCATATTTTTAAGTGGGAGAACTTGCACAATTGGTGGCTGACTAAATACTTTTTTGCCCCACTGTATATTCATGTCATAGCTAATTTGTCAACGATAAATATTGATACATTACTAGCTGAAACACTTAAATCTCCAAAAATAAGTGGGTGATGGGGATTTCAGAACCAAACAGGCTACATTGTCCCCCATAATCTGATAGTGGTAGTGGGGTGGTAGATGCCTAATCTCCCTTATGGCTCAGCTCAGGTGCCAACATATTACATACCCCGTAGACATACGGTACATAATTTACACACACACACACACACACACACACACACCCAGCTCAGAGGCCCAGCTCATGGGCTCAATCAGCCGCAGATTTTAATTTAGAATGGAAAATGAATGTGTTTATGCAACAAATGTTAGTTCATCCTATCAAACTGAAAATGCATCGATTCGTTCTCTAAAACGCATCATTCCTGTATCGTATTTGAGCCCATGCATCTAGATACCTATTGAATCATCTTGAAAGGAAAATATGCACATCCCTACGGGTAACATTAATGTCAGCATTCATCTAAGATTATTTTAGTGCTAAACATAACCTTTATGTTTTTGTAATAATCACCAACCAGCAGTAAAGTTCCAATAGTCTTCATTATCAATAGGCATGTCCTTAGCCTCACCATGCTTGTTGTGAAAGAATGACTGCGAGGACAGGTGGGAGGTCCTCCAGGCCTTTTGGCTGGGGCTGGATGAGGACGGCACACCCTGTTGACTCAGACGTGGTAACACACCGCTCACTATCTCGTCCAGCTGCCGCACACCCAGGTCAGACAGGCCCAGGTCCCTCAGGCTCCACATGGGCTACGCATACGAGCACAAACAGGGATGGACACACACACACACACACACACTTTAAATGCTTTATTTGAATCCACAAATCATATTACATATCAAAAAGATTCAAACATTTCAAAGGTTACAGATACATGGACACTTCTAGATACAGAAAGCACCTTCACCATATATACTAAGCTGCCCATGACCGCTGACACAGAGCAGTATTTGCAAGCTGCTTTGCCTTGGTTCTTGGCAGGCCTATAATCTGTAGGTCACGTGTGTTTACCTCGTTACTATGCAAGTCCTGTTCTGAGGCATGCTGTTTCTGCGGAGGTTTAGCAGTGGCACTGCTGCTGCTTCCCACTGAGCTCTTCAGGGAGTGGAGGGCGTTGATCAGGTGACTCAGGGGGACAGTGACCTGCCAGGAAACACAGACATCAGTTCAAAGACACTAATTCCTGTTGAGTATAAAACTACAAAATGGACAAGACCAATTTAAACCTTTGTCCACACAACACGAACGCTGTCATGAACAAAGTGAGGCTGTTCCAAAAGTATTGTATCTTACTATATAAAAAGGAAGTAAAGAAACAAGGAAGGATGGAAGTAAACAAGGAAGGAGAAGCAGAAAGCATTTATGAGTGAAGATACATTCTGGGTGTTTTTTGTTATTATTATGGAATAAAATTATATAAATGAACAATGGCCAGTATATGCTATACTATAGTAAATACTATGAGCAGAAAAAATTATGCCAACCGCCATCATAGCCCACAGAAGAAAAATAAGAACAAAGTAGAATTTTGCAAAAGCAGAACCCTTAGTTAAATGAACCTTGGTTGACCGGAAGCAGTTGCACATTTAAATACAGCTGCAAAGATTTGATTAACTTATTGGCAGCAACAATAAGACTTTCGGTTTTGCCTTCAAAATAAAAGTCTTCGTTAAAACGCTATGTGTATGATACGATATCGATATTTGTTTGCTGCTTTGCATAGTCATGGTGCATAATGTTCAAATTGTTACAAAATGATAACTACTAAACTAAAGAGAATGACTACTTTATAGAAGATAAATAATATAAAAAGTGGAGCACAATGAGAAATGGCTGTTTTTAATATGTAATTTTATGATATGTGTATGACTGGTGCTATGCTTAAAAGTGTGTCTTGGTTCTTACAGATCCTATCACGGTTATAATTTATTTCCAGTTTGCTTGAGTTGTATTCCTGGATGATAATATGGCCTAGTCACTAGTGTCTTATTAAAGCCTCATGCGTTTTATCCTAGCTCTGTGAAACCATAACACTATGTGCTGTGCCCAGGAGTTGTCTTGCCATCTCTTGCTAAAAAATACAAATCATTTGGTCATTCAGAGTTTGTGATTATTTACCCATGCAACAGGACATAGCCGCCAATGCAGTTCACTGTATAAGGAATACATATTGAACTGTAGAGGAAAACGTTTACTACACCTCTCAGCTAAAGTGAGGTGCAAGACTCAATAGGGTCTCCACCAACCAAATATGTTTAGGGGATGGTGTCGTACGGACTGTTGCTGGATTTTTACTCCACCGCCTCCATAGTCCCCAATGCAATACAGTGTATTGGACTCCACTACCGGTCTCAGCTAAAGTGGGGTGAAAAAGGCTCAGTAGGGTGAGTTTGAACAAAAAGCGAAGTCATAGGAACGCTGGTCTTTTACTGTGGTCAAACAGCTTAAAATGGGGTGACAGGTCCCTATACGGTTCAAGTATAGCACTGTGTCATAGGACACATATATTGTCATACCAAAATACTTTAGAATTTAAAAAGACATATCTTAGAATCTTCCATCTGGTGGACACACAATATTTTTATTCAAAAAGTCAAGAGATGCAAGTAAAGTTGGTCCAAGAAAGCACATTTTATTGATAACAAATATCACAATGAAGTTAATTAATCAAACTGATCATCAACAGTTACACAGAAGTTTCAAATTAGGTTTCAAGTGTTATTGTCACATGCACAAGTACAATGGGTGGACTAAAAGGCCAGCAACATGGTATTATTCAATGCACTATGAAATGACACCTTATATACATTCTACAGATCCCACTGAGTATTCCCTACAACATTTTTACTGCTGCACATAGAATAACATTTGCTCTATTCACCAATATGTATTTCATACAGTGATTTCCATTGGGGGCATTTATTTGACCTTGGAACATGTTTTAAAACCCCACATTTATGCAAATGTAACTTAAATATTAACACATGAATCATTGTTAATGTTTAGACAATTATTATTAATATATCATGAACAAATACAGGTTATTGACACTAGTGTACTATTACGTGGGGGACCTTTATTTAGAAAATTTTCGAAATTCTGTGACCGGAAATGTTTTATTATTGTTGCTGACGAGACGCTGATAAAGATTTGTTACTTATTATTCTCAGACGGGGTAGCTACGAACAACGACATAGAAACCATCGTGGTGAAAATAAGGTTTCCCCCCAAGGTAATGCATGAATACCGTGTATTTTTATTCAACTAGCAATAAGGCTAACAGCATGCGTCTCTAGCTAGAATAATTTATTACCCAACCCAGTTTGCGTCATTGCCGTGTATGCTTTTCTTTGTTTAGCCTAAAATGTTGTCGGCACTGTTGTGGCTAGTTAGTAACGTTATGAACGAGCTTGCTGTGTAATGTGGGTTAAAATGTAGTTATTAGACTAACTTCTTGGTAGCTAGCTAATATCAGTAGCGCTAGATAACGTTAGCTAACTGAAGATAAACGTGCGTTAGAACCTGTTTTCTGCCATAATCCTTTTCTCATGCTTGTGGAAAAAGTGTCCTTGTGTGGGGTGGGGTTACACAAAGTGGACAAATACCAACACGTGTGCCATGCAAACGCATTTGAAGCCATTTAAAAACTTACATTGTCATAACTAATATATACATTGTTTGTATTAGCGTCACTGCAGTCCTAGCCCATTTCATATGACTGGTGTCTTTTACATTGATCTCGACAATTTATTTTCGTTCGGTGGTTGCAATAAGTAGGCTTTTCTTTTCGCTGACGGTTTTTATTGAAGTCAATTAGGCCCATGTCGCATCAGGGTAACGTGGTTCTGGGCTGGAAACGTTATATTACAATAAATTGCCATTGCATGCCACTAAATTCAGCATTACGTTTAAATGCCTGACTAGCTCCCCTCGATAAAACTGAGTAATTATGTCCGGCGGTGGAACAGGAATTTCAACTGACACAATATAGGCCTAAACAAAATCACACATTTAGGGTAAAATTTCTGCTCACTTTATCGATTCTTGACCATTTTGTTTCTCTTAATTATACAACCTGTTGACTTTAGGTTTTCAAAGCAATGGAGGGAGCCATGAAGAATATTTGTTTTAAGTAACCATGTGAATGTATTTTGCGCCCCTGAAGATCACAGGTCCATCTGAAAAGAGCCAGGTTGAGAGAATAGAAGGAAAGGAGATTTAAATGGAGGTGGAAGAGGCAACCAAGTCTGAAGAAGTGCAGGTGGATGCGGCTGGCAGCGAAGAGAAGTCAGATGAAGCTTTGTCTAATGGTAGCCACACAACCCCTAAGAGAAGCAGGGGTAGGCCCCCCAAAAACCGACCCGTCTCTGAATCAGATCAAGCCTTATCCAACGGTAGCTCCACAACACCTAAGAGGGAACGGGGTAGGCCCAAAAGATCAGTCACCGAGAAGGGAAGAGGTAGGCCAAGTGGAGCCTTGTCTAATAGTAGCACCACAACACCTGAAAAAGGTCAGCCAAAAGGTGCTAGCCACATAACACCTAAGAGAAGTGTCAAAGGATCAGTGTTCACAAAACCCAAGATGCTGATGGTTATAGGCAAGCCGTCGCAAGGCCAACCCAGTAAAGTGGTTGACCCCTCCCCTAAGAAGTGTGGCCGGCCCTTTAAAGTTAAATCAAAAAGGGGTAGGCCAAAGAAGATCCTAACACCCAAGGAAGAAGAGGAGAGAAAGAAACTGGAAAGTCAGCCAAGAGTGTTGAAGCCACTTGGAAGGCCACGCATCTATCCCCGCAATGACCCACCAGTCACTGAGCCTAGAGGAAGAGGCCGCCCATGCAAGTCTGAGGACAAAAGGGGTGCTCACTTGCGGAATCCCCCCATCTATGATGGTCCCCCACGGAAACGGGGCCGTCCCCCTAGTGCAGCAAACAAAGATAAGATCGAGGCAGAACAAGATGAGGCCAACAGTGAACCTCCAGTCAAACAATCCTGCAACTCCAACGAAAAAAGCGAGGAAGGATTTCCTCCAGTCGAAGAGGACAGTGAAACGGGAAAGGTGAACTGAGGAAAGTGAAACCAGAAAGGGGAATGGAGAAAAGCGGATGAATATACAGAAGACACCAAGAAGCCAGTTACCCCCAGTGACTGCAGTAGCTTTCTTGGGGCCATAAGCAGGATGTTTGGCGACAGCCCGACCAGAGCAAGTACTCCCCACTTCATAGGTGCCCTGTTTTTCCAGTATAATTGCTGATATGAGATCATCTGATAATTCAGTTTTATATTGGGGTGATCTCAGTTATGAATATAGATAATGCACTTTCGCTTGTCTGATTGCATTCTTCACCTTCATGGGGTTAAAATGGTTAGCCTTATTGTTGACCTGGACCATGCAACTTCCAATTCTTTCTCTGCATTGTTGGGAAGGGCCCACAAGTAAGCATGTCACTGTTAGTCTATGCCTGTTTATGAAGCGTGTGACAAATGCATTTGATTTGAACCCAACGTCTCTCAAATTTCTACATTTAAAATGTACAGTTTCACAACTTGAGGGGTTTGTTCACCAATTGAATCCTTGTAGTTTGCTTATCAATGTTACTCCTCAGATCATTTTATGATTTAGACTTAAGTAGTTTTTTTTTTTTGTTGACTGTCAGTCCTGATCACTAGGCCTACTTTGACATAACCAGTGGAGTAACATTTTAAAACAGGACAGCTTGTGAGATTTTTTAGATTTGAGTCTTTTCAATAATTTTCTTTTGACATTTTAATGTGTTCATTGTCATTAAAATCTGGTTGATTACAAAAATGTTATAGTTGTGGATGACTTGGTTTCACAGACGCTGGACAAATGTTATACACGTTTATGTAGGCTACATGTATTGGGCTATATCATGAACTCTTGACCATTTGAAATTCGAGTATAAATGCATTCCTTTATGTATCCACCTGTCAATTTAAACTCTGCCACTGACCGACTGCATTATACAGTGGCAAAGTATGTGAACCCTTTGGAATTACCTGGATTTCTGCATAAATTGGTCATAAAATGTGATCTGATCTTCATCCAACAATAGACTGCTTAAAACACAATTTCTCATGACTTTATTTTCACACACCATGTAAACATTCACAGTGCAGGGTGGGAAAGTATGTGAACCCTTGGATTTAATAACTGGTTGACTCCTTTGGCAGCAATAACCTCGACCAAACGGTTTCTGTAGTTGTGGATCAGACCTGCACAACGGTTAGGAGAAATTATGGATCATTCCTCTTTTAAAAAAACTGTTTCAGTTCAGCAATATTCTTGGGTGTGAACCGCTCTTGAGATCATGGCACAGCATCTCAACCGGGTTGAGGTCAGGGTGTATTTTTTTCTGTTTAAACAATTCTGTTGCTTTACCTGTTTTGGGTCGTTGTCCTTTTGCATTACCCAACTTCTGTTGGCGGACAGATAGCCTTACATTCTCTGTCAAAATGTCCAACTTGGGAATACATTTTTCCATCAATGATCGCAAGCTGTCCAGGCCCTGAGGCAGGAAAGCAGCCCCAAACCATGATGCTCCCTCCACCATACTTTACAGGATGAGGTTTGATGTTGGTGTTGTGCCTTTTTTCTCCACATAGTGTTATGTTCCGTCCAAACAACTCAACTTTAGTTTAATCTGTTCACCGAATATTTAGCCAGTAGCGCTGTGGAACATCCAAGTGCTCTTTTGTTAACTTCAGACATGTTGCAATGTTTTTTTTTTTTTTTGGACAGCAGTGGCTTCTTCCATGGTATCCACCCATTAACACCATTTTAGTTTAGTGTTTCACGGATTGTAGACTCGGCAGAGTTGTTAGCATGTCCCAGGGATTTCTGTAAGTATTTAGCTGACACACTAGTATTCTTCTTAACCTCATTTAGTATTCTGCACTGTGCTCTTGCAGTCATCTTTGCAGGACTGTCACTCCTAGGGAGAGTAGTAAGTGCTGAACTTTCTCCATTTATAGACAATGTCTTACCTTGGATTGATGATCAAGGCTCTGAGATACTTTTGTAACCCATTCCAGCTTTATGCAAGTCAACGATTCTTAATCTTTTGAGCGCTCTATTGTTCAAGCTATGGTTAACATCAGTCAATTCTTGTGAATAGCAAAACTCCAATTGTGAGGTACATTTTTAATAGGGCAGCTCTAACCAACATCTCCAATCTCGTCTCATTGATTGGACTCCAGTTTAGCCGACGCCTGACTCCAATTAGCTTTTGAAGTCTTTAGCCTAGGGGTTCACATACTTTTTCCAACCTACACTGAATGTTTAAATGTATTTTTCTTGTCTCTATTGAATACAATATTTTGTGTTAGTTTAAGCACCGTGTTTGTCTTGACTTAAGTGAATAGATAAAATTTATGCAGAAATCCAGGTAATTCCAAAGGGTTCACATACTTTCGCTTGCCACTGTATAGCCTAGAGGATATCTATTGAGATACTGTATCTTCCCATATTGTACATCAATCCACTGTACATTTCACATTTGTTTATTCATCCTTTTTACTATGTTTTTGCTTATAGCTGTATTAATTTACTTTAGTTTGCTCCTCAATTCATGCACCTTGGTTGGAGTGAGTTCCCTTCATATTGCAATAATACTGTACCAAAAGTGATATTTGGGTAGTGCAATCTGCCATGTTCTGAATCGGGCTAATTCTTGTCACTGAGTTTTAATCAAGTAGGCCTAATTTTAGTAGAGCAATGCATTTGTTTTTAATTTGGTCTTTTCTCATACAGCTTTGTAGCTTGAGCCCATCTTTCAAATCCTAAATGACCCATGTCAGCAGTTCTGGTAGGTCCGTGATTGTCTAGGTTGAGGGGAATTTCTGATTAATCCAGAACAAGGTCTGTGAAACCACTGAAGGTAACATGAATGAGTTGTTTTCAGAGTGTGTAAATTGTAAGTTTACTGCAATAAAATGTCAAACTTTATTACAGGTGGTTTTTAAATGTCAATAAAGCTTAGTCTTATTTAGTATCTCTGGCGTTTGAGTGTATCGAATTACATGTTAAATTGTGAGCCAAGTCAGCGTCCCTGGAGCTGTTTAATTTGGCCTTTTTAACTAGGCAAGTCAGTTAAGAACAAATTCTTATTTACAATGCCGGCCAAACCTGGACGACGCTGGGACAATTATGCGCCGCCCTATGTAGGGGTAAATGCATACCGGCAGGAGACGTACCTGTTTCACATCAGCAGCCCCCTGTGCATGGGTTCACTTCATGCTGCTCACAGCGTGGTAGCCACGGGACCAAAACAGTGGAAAAGTTGAGCCTCCCGCTTTAACGCTCTTCGTTGTGGAAATTAACCCACTTTCTGCATCTACGTCCTATCGCCGAGTCTACCTTTTATTTAAACTTACTGTGCCGGTGGGCAGGACGGTTAGTCTCAAATTACCCCTGTTAACAATACCTTTTAGATGGTCATTAAAATACTTCCCAACCAGGTGTTGTAGACCCACTTACTCTGCTAACCTTGTCAAAATAAAAGTCCCCCACAAGTTATTCCTTTTGTCCACATATGGTGCGTGACGTGCTGGACTTTTACGTGTAAGCAGAGGAAGTGGGTCGGAAACACATACATTCCTTCAGATACGGTCTCAAATTCACCATTTTAAAATGACCCACCGGCACAGTAACTTTCAATTAAATTTGATTTCACTTCTGGCTTCCCACAGGCTTTTTGTGCAGCCAAATACCATCAGTCCCCGTGTACCGGTTCGTACATAAAACATTCTCCATTCAGACTGCAAAGGCGACGATTTCCTCAACCCGATTAAATGTCGAGACGGTGAAAATTAAAACGGGGGGGGTATGCATACATTCTTTATGAAACCACCATGCTAGAGAGTGGCTAATACCTAGGAATGCTAGTTTACCCGTCAATGCGGAGCGCAACATTAGGATTAGCCATTAGTGTGATGGTGGGAAAAAAAAAGGGGTTTCAAAGAAAGTATGTGTTTTTCGCCCCCGCCTTCTCACCATTAAATCAAGCTGAAGAAATGGATGCCTTTGGAGCCTTTATGTACGACCGGGTCCACGGGGGATACGAGTGTATAGCAGCTGGCTGCCAGGGTTTCCGTTATAAAAATGTGCCGGACATTTGACCAGTTGCATTTTAAATTTACCGGACCCATATGCATTGGGTGTGTAACCTGATTAGGACATTGTTCGATTCTGAAAATATGAAATGATAGTTATTCATGCCACTGATGGAGTGATAAGGTTGGGGGTCTACAACAGAAGTTAAGGGTTATAGGAGGAAGGTATATAATGGGTGCAACTAAGCTTGGAATGTGTTGAGTGCAGGGAAGCGATTACATGTGGAAGGCATTGATAAGGAGAGAGGGTAATGTATAACGTTTACATTATGTCAGGATATGTTAATTGTTAGCCATCAGGGAGGAGAAGAGACGCAGTCTGGTATCAATAACCATGACAGCCTTGAGTTGGGGTAGAGGTCAGGTCAGATGAAGTGAGGAAGAACCGATATCACTAATGAGTGATCGAGACTGGAGGAGGAGACTCAGCCTAGGAGAAAGGGTTAAATATCAGTGCTTGTGTGAAATCGTCTAAATTACAGCTGTAACGACCCTTTGGGAAGAATTAAACTAGTGTCCGAGAGTTATTAACTCTGAAAAATAAGAACATAACGTCCACCCACGGTGCTCATAATGACAAATCACATTTAGATTATGGTAATTAATCTTAACCGAACATGCAAGTCAACAATGCTTTAATGCGTGTCCTTACTGCGCACTGTGAAGATGTCAGAACAAGGCCTTGTCTAGACTTGACAGTTCATGCAGCTTTAATATTCTGATCATGGAATTCCGAAGGCGTCATGCGTCTACACCTACATTTAAATGTGTCTACCGTGTTAACACTGTGTCTGGATTGGCTTTTCCCGTGCTATATTCAAATGCCAGTATGCATTCTACAGTGGAATATATAACATATTATAAACATAACTGATGGCAGTAGCTTACTGCTTTGATGTTAGCTAGATACAGTAATGTCAAAAAGGGCTTGCAAAAGGTTCCACCTCCTGAAGTGCTCAGCCAGATCTGAACACAATCAGACCATAAAGTGACTTTCGTGCGTCTAGACCGGTCTTCAATGCAATCTTTGATTCTGGTAGCAGAAGTCGCATGTAAGTATCAAGTGTAGACACAACCTAACTGTCCACATTTACTTTTCCTAAGCCAACAAGACGAGTAACGAACAGCAAAATCACTAGTCTATGCATAGGTGGCGGTGCATGAGTTAAGTTGGGGAAGCAAATTTTCACCATAAAAATTCACTTTTATAATGAAGCATTCCATGCATCATTGCATTTGCAGACTTATGCAAAATAGCTTACTATTTGTAATGTGATGAGTAGATTGCCTAAAATATGACGGTCCAATGCTTAAATTGTAAATCAGGAGATACTGAAACAAAAAGTAGGCCTAGAGGCACTTAGAGAAGTTGCACACATTGGGGATTATTTTATTATTGGGTCCGGGAAGACTTTTGCATGAAATGTGTTCATAGTCATTTTATGACTGGAGACTTTCTTAATACCTCACAATGGCACTGAGAATCTGAAGTCAATACAAACGGCCACCAGCCTAGGTGTGTGGAGACATACAATATTGTGCTAGAAAAGCTTTCACTCAAACAATGATGTGCAGCTTGTTTTACTTGTATACATTTTTTTTCTCCACCCAATAGGCTTATTTGGAAGTTGATCAAATATTTCGGTAGCCTACAGTCAGATTTGAGTATTCTTTCAAGAAGGAGCCAATTGCTTTCCAAACTGTGTTTTCCCGCAATTGTATTTGAAATATTGCAAAAAGCTTGTTCTGGCTGCATACTGTTCACTGACAGATTTGCCGAGCTTTCCCGGGCTCTATGCCTTGTGATTGGGCTACAATCCCAATCCACAGTGGGGCATTTTTTTTTGTACTTTTACCCCCTTTTTCCACCCCCTTTTCAGGATATCCAATTAGTAGTTACAATCTTGTCCCATCGCTGCAACTCCCCTACAGACTCGGGAGAGGGGAAGGTCGAGAGCCATGCGTCCCCCAAAATATGACCCTACCAGCTGCACTGCTTCTTGACACTGCTTGCTTAACCCGAAATTCAGCTGCACCAAGGACAAGGAAATCCCATCCGGCCAAACCCTCCCCTAACCCAGACAATGCTGGGCCAATTGTGCACTTCGTTTCATGGGTCTCCCGGTCACGGTCAGGTGTGACACACACACACCCCCCCCGGGATTGAACCTGGGTCTGTAGTGAAGCCTCAAGCACTGCACCACTCGGGAGGCCTGCTAGGCTTTTTTTTTTTTTTTTTAAAGATGCCATTGGTCCTCTGGATAAATTATAGGCATACTCCTGGTGGACTATTCTGAATTATTTCATTTATTTCTGAACAGAGTAGTAATTCTATAACTTTGGAAAATGTATTTCAATTAAATCCGCTCCTCCAGCGCCCTTCCCGCAGCTATGATTATATAAAGAAATAAGTGAAGTACAACGCTGGAGAGATGAGTTGCAGGCTCAACGCTAGCAGAGATCATAGAAAATAAATGTCATACTAGTTCTGCGCGCTTCTCCCTCTCACCACAGCAACGGCCATGCATTGGTCTCAAACAGGCTATATGTATCAGACGCGGGCTGAAAATCTAGGTTCACATTACGTTTTTTTCAGGGGGCAGGAAAATTAATGAGAAGGCAACTCGAATGAGCTCTGGTTGCTTTTATTATAATTTTTTACATTGAAAACAATTACTTTTTTTTCTCTCAAGTAGAGGTACCAGATCCGGCCAAATAGTTTCCGGAACGAAACTGTCCTGTTCCGGCAGGATCTGGCTCAAATTAACCACTGCATTTAGCCAGGCTAACAATAGAACTCATTCACTGTTTGCAAAAAAAGTCTGTTCAATGAATGACTGAGCGCGTATAGCCCTGGGCTATAACATACGTTTCTTCTTTCTTCGCACAGGAAAAATACATTTCAAGCAATTCTACTACACTTTATAGGACTGGTAGACATGAGCAGAATCTTTTTTTAATATGACAATTTACAGGGTAGCCTAATCTGCTGACACTGACAAACAGATCATATAATAGGCCTACGAGAAATGGAGGAGGAAAATATTGTCTAAAAACAAACTTAACTGGCACTGACCTAACAATGATAGAATGAACATGCGCAGTGCGCACTCACCGGGGGCTATGGCTGATGCTCTTCGCTGGTGCCAATAAGATAGGCCTACTGTTCACTCAATTAAGTTGAGTTAGCTTCGTATTTTAGTTTTTAGCTTCGTATTTTAAAATGGTCTTAACTTTACAGCAATAACATTGTTTGAAAAGCAAATGGCTTTCCCACATTTTTGTATTTTTTTATTATATTGCGATATGCCTGGCTGGCTGGGCCTCTACTTTTCACGGAGAGTCGCAAGTCAACAATTATCTATTAAGTATTTGCTGCGCGCGCTGCCTTTCCTTCCGGACTGTAGGCCATGTGATTTAAAACAATCCACAGTTTATTTTTGTTTAAGGCTAGGGGAAGTGAATGATCCCCTGTGCCCAAATCATGCTTTAGTAGCCTATTTTATTTATTTATGTATAGACAGGAGTACTGTAGGCTAAATTAGGCTATATCAGTTTGGCAATTTACTTAGGGAAAGCTTCCCCTAGCCTTATGGACGCGGCGCCTATGTCAATCGGTCAGCTTGTCATGAAAGAGACAGCCCAAACAGACTCTGGGGACAGCTGTGAGACGATAGATCCCAAATTCATACAACCAGTAGGCCAAGGTACATCATTTTTATTTATTTTTTAAGCAAAGAATCTGACGTAACAGCTCAACGTTTAAGCTTAAAATGTTGATAAACTATTTGTTATTATTATTGCAGCAAAGCACACAAGGCAGTATGGAACATGCAAGTGTGCATTTGGCTACAGGACAATTAACGTTGAAAACTAATAGAACATGAGAGAAATAGCCTAGTGGTTTCAATGGCATATGGGAATCTTTATAAAATAATTGCATTCCCTGATATGGTCGAACTTTGCCTAGGCTACTTTGAAAGCAAGGTAAAACATGCCTCATAATATGTAGTAAAACATTCAGGTTTCAATTTTTAAGTAACTATATGTTTTCAAAATGCATACTGCCTCCAGCTCATTGCAAAGTGGTGTGTCGTGCTAATGAAGCCGGTCTTCTTAATAAAAAGCTATTTTTAATCATGGCCAAAACTTTTTAAAACACAATTGCATTTACACTTTACAAAAATGAATGCAACAATTTCAAAGATTTTACTGAGTTACAGTTCATATAAGGAAATCAGTCAATTTAAATAAATTCATTAGGCCCCAATCTATGGATTTCACATGACTGGGAATACAGATATGCAGCTGTTGGTCACAGATACCTTTAAAAAAAAAAATTATGTATGGGTCTGGACAAGAAAACCAGTCAGTCTCTGGTGTGACCATTTGCCTCGCATAGAGTTGATCAAGCTGTTGATTGTGGAATGTTGTCCCACTCTTCAATTGCTGTGCGAAGATGCTGGATATTGGCGGGAACTGGAACACGTTGTTGTACATGTCGATCCAGAGCATCCCACACTTGCTTAATGGGTGACATGTCTTGTGAGTATGCAGGTCATGGAAGAACTGGGACATTTTCAGCTTCCAGGAATTGTGTACAGATCCTTGCGACATGGGGCCATGCATTATCATGCTGAAACATGAGGTGATGGCAGCAGATGGCACGACAATGGGCCTCAGGATCTCGTAACGGTATCTCTGTGCCTTCAAATTCCCATTGATAAAATGCAAGTGTGTTCATTGTCTGTAGTTTATGCCATAACCCCACCATAGGGCATCATGGTGACATCAGAAAACCGCTAGCCCACACGTCTGCCCGTTATGGTTGAAACCGGGATTCATCCATGAAGAGCACACTTCTCCAGTGTGCCAGTGGCCATCGAAGGTGAGAATTTGCCCAATGAAGTCAGTTATGACACCAAACTGCAGTCAGGTCAAGACCCTGGTGAGGATGACGAGCATGTATTTGTGCTTCCCTGAGATTGGGTTCAAGTCTGAGCTGTGCCACAAACACTATCAGAGACTTGTCCCGAAGCCACTACTGCTTTGTCGTTGTACTGGCTGTGTGCTTAGGGTCGTTGTCCTGTTGGAAGGTGAACAATCACCCCAGCCTGAGGTCCTGAGTGCTCTGGAGCAGGTTCTCATCAAGGATCTCTCTGTACTTTGCTCCATTCATCTTTCTCTCAATCCTGACTAGTCTCCCAGTCCCTGTCGCTGAAAAACAGCCCCACAGCATGATGCTGTCACCACCATGCCTCACCGTAGAGATGGTGTCATGTTTACTCCAGATGTGATGCTTGGCATTCAGGCCAAAGAGTTAATTCTTGGTATGATCAGACAAGAGCATTTTATTTCTCATGGTCAATACTTTAAGTGCTTTTTTGGCAAAACCAAGCAGGCTATCATGTGCCTTTTACTGAGGAGTGGCTTCGGTCTGGCCACTCTACCATAAAGGACTGATTGGTGGAGTGCTGCAAAGATGATTGTCCTACTAGAAGATTCTCCCATCTCCACAGAGGATTCTGGAGCTCTGTCAGAGTGACCATTGGGTTCTTGGGTCACCTCCCTGACCAAGGCCCTTCTTCCCCGATTGCCCAGTTTGGCCAGGGGGCCCAGCTCTTCCATTTAAGAATAATGGAGGCCACTGTTCAATGCTGCAGACAATTTTTGGTATCTTTCACCAGACCTGTGCCTCGACACAATCCTGTCTCGGAGCTCTACAGACAATTCCTTCGACCTCATGGCTTGGTTTTTGCTCTGACATGCACTGTCAACTGTGAGACCTTATATAGACAGGTGTGTGCCTTTCCAAATCATGTTCAATCAATCTAATTTACCACAGGTCGACTCGAATCAAGTTGCAGAAACATCTCAAGGATGATCAATGGCAACAGGATGCACCTGAGCTCAATTTCAAGTCTCGTAGCAAAGGCTCTGAATAATTAAATATATTTTTATACAATTTGTAAAGCTTTCTAAACCTGTTTCACTTTGTCATTATGGGGTATTTATGAGGATTTATGTTTTTAAACCCATGTTAGAATAAGGCTGTAATGTGGAAAAAGTAATGGGGTCTGAATACTTTCCAAATGCACTGTAACTGGGGGATGTCTCCTTTCATATATAGAAAAGGACAAATTAGTAAAGGAGAAACTGATGCTGCAGCATTGCTCATCTTCGTAGATTAATCCAGTCAACATGGGTGTCTTGATAGAGGTCAGCTGGTGAACCTACAGTAAAACAAATAAAAAGCATACCTGATGTTAGACTATCACTTCTTTTTGAGAATGTTTTGAGAATGAAACAAATATTAATTCAAAGTCTGCTACCTCAGTTTGTATTTGCCATGCAAATGAACTGAATCCCCCCAAAACATTTCCACTGCATTTCAGCCCTGCCACAAAAGGACCAGCTAACATCATGTCAGTGATTCTCTCGTTAACACAGGTGTGAGTGATGACGAGGACAAGGCTGGAGATCACTCTGTCATGCTGATTGAGTTCGAATAACAGACTGAGCTTCAAAAGGAGCGTGGTGCTTGGAATCATTGTTCTTCCTCTGTCAACCATGGTTACCTGGAAGGAAACACGTGCCGTCATCATTGCGTACTTCAAGGAGAGCGGTTCAATTGTTGTGAAGAAGGCTTCAGGGCGCCCAAGAAAGTCCAGCAAGCGCCAGGACCATCTCCTAAAGTTGATTCAGCTGCGGGATCCGGGCACCACCAATACAGAGCTTGCTCAGGAATGGCAGCAGGCAGGTGTGAGTGCATCTGCACGCAGTGAGGCGAAGACTTTTGGAGGATGGTCTGGTGTCAAGAAGGGCAGCAAAGAAGCCACTTCTCTCCAGGAAAAACATCAGGGACAGATTGATATTCTGCAAAAGGTACAAAAGGATTGGACTGCTGAGGACTGGGGTAAAGTAATTTTCTCTGAATCCCCTTTCCGATTGTTTGGGGCATCCGGAAAAAAAGCTTGTCCGGAGAAGACAAGGTGAGCGCTACCATCAGTCCTGTATCATTCCAACAGTAAAGCATCCTGAGACCATTTATGTGTGGGGTTGCTTCTCAGCCAAGGGAGTGGACTCACTTACAATTTTGCCATGAATAAAGAATGGTAACACATCCTCTGAGTTTGGTGATGAACAATTCCTTTTCCAGCATGATGGAGCACCTTGCCATAAGGCAAACGTGATAACTAAGAGGCTCTGGGAACAAAACATCACTATTTTGGGTCAATGGCCAGGAAACTCCCCAGACCTTAATCCCATTGAGAACTTGTGGTCAATCCTCAAGAGGAGGGTGGACAAACAAAAACCCACAAATTCTGACAAACTCCAAGCATGGATTATGTAAGAATGGGCTGCCACCAATGTGGCCCAGAAGTTAATTGACAGCATGCCAGGGCGGATTGCAGAGGTCTTGAAAAGAAGGGTCAACACTGCAAACATTGACTTTTTGCATCAACTTCATGTAATTGTCAATACAAGCCTTTGACACTTATGAAATGCTTGTAATTATACCTCAGTATTCCATAGTAACATCTGACAAAAATATCTAAAGACACTGAAGCAGCAAACTTTGTGGAAATTAATATTTTTGTCATTCTCAAAACGTTTGGCCACGACTCTATATGGTAGTCATATTGTACAATTTGTGTCTCCCCTTTTTCATGGTCATGGCCAGAAGGGATCCAGTTTTTGTAAAATGAATGTCAAACTTAACTTTTCATAGTAGGTTAAGGTTAGGAAAAGGGTACCGGTAAGCTAAAATGCCATAAAAATATATATGTTTTGAAGTTAATTTGCTGGATTCCCTTCTAGCCATGACCCCTTTTCAAAGGCCAAGATTACATGGTTGCATTCAAGACAAGGTCGTTTTTATTTATCTGTTTACAGCGCCAGGCTAATCTGATTCTGCTAATGTTTCCAGTCAGTGTAGTGGAATTGCATGAAAAGTTTAACAAAGTACAAAGTTTAAAAAAAGTTTTTCAATGGAAAGAAACTCCTCTGATATAGCCTATAGGCCAACGCGCTCATTAATAGCCTAAATTATGTCTATCCAATCTACTCATCACATTAGGAATAGTAGGTTTACATCAGACTGCAAATGCAATGATAAATGCATGCAATCAATCCTTTGTTACAAAGGTGAATTTTTATGGGGGGGGTTCCCAAAAACTTGAAACTCACGCGCTGCCTATGCAAGAGAGACTACAAGCTATCTAGCTAGCTAATGTTGGCTGACTTAATGGTCTTGTTGTGAACACCTTGTTAGCAGCGGAACTCGAAATCGGACTTACCAGTTGGTTCAGGTCTTGACGGGCAAAAAGGTTTCTTCGCTTTTCTGACAGTTCTTGAGTCTTATCTCGTTGTATTTTCCCGTTGTCTTTTCTACCTTGTTAGAGCAACCAAATACAGCACAGAAATGGACTGTGGTGATGAATCAACTAGTTTTAGGAACCGTTAGCACGCAGCTTGGGGTAGCCTCTCAGATGTGGTCGAAATAATTGATTGTGTGGTTTTACAACGTGGCCGCAAGGAGGCGTCATATGTCAACTCCCTGGCCACACTAAAGCAATTTTGGCCTGAAGAATCTGTCTCGTCTGCACAGGGGCTTGGAAACCACCGCACTAGTTTAAGCACCACCTTTGTCAAATCCTGTTTCGTCCAAATAATGGAAGAAAACCACAAACTACTACTGCTCATAATTATACGTCGTGAGCGTTGACAGATTCTCGCCGTTTCATCTGTCCACCAGAGATTAATAGCAGCACCAAAATAAGAACTCGTGATACTGTTCTGCAGACCACTGACCTCAATGTAACAAGCTATCCACCTGGTATTACAATAATAGCATAAACTAGCTACAATTGAAGAGTTGCTTCTGTTTCTGGGTCTGCAGAAGTATTCAACTCTTGGCTTGTATATACAACTTTGACTTCTAGCTGTGCTAGCTAGATTGTTGCTATTACCCAGGAAGAGTTTCTAGCATTTCTGCATTGCTGCAGCGGCAGACACATTAGCCTAGGTTAGCTAACGTTTGCCGGTGAAAGTATATTTTAAAACCCTGGTGAAATTGACAACATATCCCTTACAAACTGCTCAATAACTATCTCATGAGAAGAAACGACTGACAGAGATAAGGTTAGCTTTGCACAACTATGGCTAGCTAACGTTACCTGGTAAACATTCAACACTCAATGTCAATGGCTAGCTAGTTACTCTATTACATTAACGCTAGCTACTTTTCTTACCTGTGGTTGGACTGTTGTTGACAAGGAAAACATTTCCAATGTCGCTCTTAGACAGGCCAACAAATATGTTTCAACGTTCCTTTCCGAATTATCCTTGTTTCTCTGTCTGTGTTCCTTTAGCTAATGTTACTGAAACTCCTGTTCAATGTGCGATCCACCCATTTAGCTTGTGAAGTTCGCAAGAGGAAAGCTGCTCATTTTAAAGGTCAACCGGATATTTTTCTTTTTGACAACCGGAGTAAATTCGCTGGCTAAAGGTTTAAAGAAACAACCCAAATTCACCCAAATTAAGGCATTTTATCATAAAGTGTGGGTCATGACCAATGACGTATACCAGACTGTAAAAACATATAAACCCTGGATTGCTGATGCTATGTATTGGCCATTGAGAGGCAGTCCTCCATACGAATGAATGAAATTCTAAAGTATTTCAATTAAACACAACATTATATAGTATTTCCTCCTTGTCAAGAAAAGCACATGAGCTTATAATACACAAAGTAAGCAAAACAATCAAGTCATTCCAACATAGCCTAAAATTATGAATAAGATACTAATGAGATAGACCTATATAAGCAATAGGCCTATAAAAATGTAGAAGTATAAACTATGGCATAAGGGAATGATGAGCGGATAAGAGGCAATCCGTAATTTCTATTAAGACATTAATGAGCGAGCAAAGATGGACGTAGTCAATATAACTATTTGTTCAGCACTTTTGAAATGTACAGCGACAGAATTCTGAACATGGGTCGTTTTTACAGTAATCTCCCTGTACACCAAGTCAGAACCGTAGGATAAATAAAGGGGGTATATAAGCAGACAAAGAAAGCTCTTGCAATATTAAATGACATTACTCTAAAACAGGCTATAGGCTACATGTGCACCACAAAGTCAGAAGAGTAGACTAAATTCTGAGGGGGAAAGGGACCAAATTATTAGGGTAAGGCACATGGGATACTAAAAGCTTACTACACGACATACACTTAGTATTACTTTCTTAGCTACAGTATACAGTACCAGTCAAAAATTTGGACACGGATACTGTACTCATTCAAGGGTTTTTCTTTATTTTTTACTATTTTCTACATTGTAGAATAATAGTGAAGACATCAAACTATGAAATCATGTAGTAACCAAAAAAAGTGTTAAACAAATCAAAATATATATTATATTACAGATTCTTCCAAGTAGCCACCCTTTGCCTTGATGACAGCTTTGTACACTCTTGGCATTCTCTCAACCAGCTTCACCTGGAATGCTTTTCCAACAGTCTTGAGGAGTTCCAGCATATGCTGAGCACTTGTTGACTGCTTTTCCTTCGCTCTACGGTCCAACTCATCCTAAACCATCTCAATTGGGTAGAGGTAGGGTGATTGTGGAGGCCAGGTCATCTGATGCAGCACTCCATCACTCTCCTTCTTAGCGGAAACCAGATGGGATGGCGTATCGCTTGCCGAATGCTGTGGTAGCCATGCTGGTTAAGTGTGCCTTGAATTCTAAATAAATCACTGACAGTGTCACGAGAAAAGCACCATCACACCTCCTCCTCCACGCTTCACAGTGGGAACCACACATGCAGAGATCATCCATTCACCTACTCTGCGACTCACAAAGACACGGCGGTTGGAACCAAAAATCTCAAATTTGGATTCATCAGACCAAAGGACAGATTTCCACCGGTCTACACAATCTCCTCAGTTGATGTTGAGATGTGTCTGTTGAACTCAGTGAAGCATTTATTTGGGCTGCAATTTCTGAGGCTGGTAACTCTAATGAACTTATCCTCTGCAGCAGAGGTAACTCTGGGTCTTCCTTTCCTGTGGCGGACCTCATGAGAGCCAGTTTCATCATAGCGCTTAATGGTTTTTGCGACTGCGCTTGAAGAAACTTTTAAAGTTCTTGACATTTTCCAGATTGACTGACCTTCATGTCTTAAAGTAATGATGGACTGTTGTTTGTTTTTGCTTATTTGAACTGTTCTTGCCATAATGTGTACTTGGTCTTTTACCAAATAGGGCTATCTTCTGTATACCACCCCTACCCCTACCCCTACACAAGCACATACATTTCTTGCTAGGGCGTCCCCTTGTCTAGCCTGAGAAGACGATCTAGTCGTAAAATTACCACAAAATGTAGACCATGGTGGTCTCACTTGGTCTAATTGGGGGCATGACACTAGCCCTGATAAAAAGGTTGCAATTTGGCATTTATTGGAATGACACATGTACTGGAGGCTCTGCAGAATAGTCACTAGCTGGCACAGCCAAAAAGTTATAAAATCTGATTTTAAACCTGACACTAACCTTAACCGCACTGCTAACCCTAACCTTGAATTAAGACCAAAAACCACATTTTTGTTTTCATAAATTTTTACAATATATTGCGTATCTTGCTTTTGCAGCAGGCCCATCTAGTGGAAATCGCTCAGCTCGGTCTTCAGGACAAGATTCATACCAATAAACGCCTGACCCTGAATCTGCTCTAAAACTTTTCTAATCTATTTTTATCTCACTGAAAGACAAACACGCCCCCTTCAAATGCCTTAGAGCAGGCATAGTCGTGGTAATTTTTTACTTGTACAGACTACCAAATACAGCACAATCCCAAATAGTTTCCGAGGTTTAAAATTCTACAAACACAAATGGCACTATTTCGCTCGACCAATAGATGGCAGTATAAGATAGATGTTGACCTGCTGCATCTACATGTGCAGTTGTGTAAACCGTTACTTCACTCTCAACGAGGCTAGCTATGGAGGCGAGAGGCACCATAGCACCAAGCAACAGTTTGGCCCAGAATTTACGGTGTGCGTTTTGGGCCGCACCAAAGTCAGTATTTATCACCATCTTTGGCCGAATCGAACTCCTTGCAATTAACATTTTAAAAAATCATTGGCTCTCCATAGAACTTTTAGATCTCATTATGATGAGAAATCAGGCCTGAAGCTAGACAATCTGACTGTAGCTGATTGGCAGCTTTTCAGGCAATTGGGAAATAGATGCAATTCCTATATGAAGAAAGATAAATCAAGCTACTTTCTAAAGCACAGTTCAGACACATAAGATGAGTCTTAAGGCGTTTTAGAACAAAGTTGGTTTGATATTTGAGAGAATGCCAAGAGTGTGCAAAGCTGTCATCAAGGCAAATGTTATGCTAGATTGAAGAATATCAGATATAAAATATATTTTGATTTGTTGAAAGGTTTTTGGTTACTACATGATTACATATGTGTTATTTCATAGTTTTAATGTCCTCACTATTATTCTACAGTGTAGAAAATATTTATTTATAGGCAATATAGTTATCTACAACCTACTCTTATTTAAGAAGTTATTTTCCTTGGAAATATAACTGCTCTGTGCTTCTCCGGCCTACACACAGGCTATAGCCTACTCTATTGAAATGAGACCACAGATATACTGTAGGGGCACTTGATGTCATACGCCCAACTCAAGAGAGCTACAGATGTTGAATCTTAATCTGATCACTCTTTTGTCACTGAGAGTTTTCCTGCTGCACCAGGAAAATCAAATGAGCCTTGTGAGTCCCTTAAAAAGAGCAGTTCTCTTTCTCTCCACGTGGGGGCAGTCGAGTCATTGGGATCAGGGCATGCTAACAAAATAATTTCCTCTCTCGCTCGCTTAAACCTAGACCTAGATCTTATTACTGCAACATTCAAAAATGCAACCATCATTTTATATAGCTTAATAACACAAGATAGATATTGGACTCCACTAGTCTACGACATAGTGTATCTTAATTTAAAAATATATATATATTGTAACCTGGGGTGGTCTAGCGGTTAGGGCTGCTGCCTTCAGATTGCACATATAGGCCTACCATATCGGTGTCGGTTTGATTCTGGCCTGCGCCCTTCTGGCACAAATAACTAAATCCTCCAGATTGACTTGATTTAGTTACACCTTTCAAATATGGACAGTCCATTTATATTTACACCCGATCTTGATAAGAGATGACCATACCAGACACTTTTGGATAACCTCAATAGGAAACAAATAAAGTAATAACAGTCAGCAGCCTACACCAACATTAGTTCCCATTCATACAAAGTGTCAGGTAAGTCACCACGGTAGATTTGCCGTGGTAAACAATGAAATGCTCTATTTCTATTGTTCCGGAATGCTTCTCAAATAAATAAATCACCCTTAGACTTTAAAAAAAAAGACTAACTTGTTCCGATTACAATACCAACCAGAGGGTGAACATACAGTGCCTTGCGAAAGTATTCGGCCCCCTTGAACTTTGCGACCTTTTGCCACATTTCAGGCTTCAAACATAAAGATATAAAACTGTATTTTTTGTGAAGAATCAACAACAAGTGGGACACAATCATGAAGTGGAACGACATTTATTGGATATTTCAAACTTTTTTAACAAATCAAAAACTGAAAAATTGGGCGTGCAAAATTATTCAGCCCCTTTACTTTCAGTGCAGCAAACTCTCTCCAGAAGTTCAGTGAGGATCTCTGAATGATCCAATGTTGACCTAAATGACTAATGATGATAAATACAATCCACCTGTGTGTAATCAAGTCTCCGTATAAATGCACCTGCACTGTGATAGTCTCAGAGGTCCGTTAAAAGCGCAGAGAGCATCATGAAGAACAAGGAACACACCAGGCAGGTCCGAGATACTGTTGTGAAGAAGTTTAAAGCCGGATTTGGATACAAAAAGATTTCCCAAGCTTTAAACATCCCAAGGAGCACTGTGCAAGCGATAATATTGAAATGGAAGGAGTATCAGACCACTGCAAATCTACCAAGACCTGGCCGTCCCTCTAAACTTTCAGCTCATACAAGGAGAAGACTGATCAGAGATGCAGCCAAGAGGCCCATGATCACTCTGGATGAACTGCAGAGATCTACAGCTGAGGTGGGAGACTCTGTCCATAGGACAACAATCAGTCGTATATTGCACAAATCTGGCCTTTATGGAAGAGTGGCAAGAAGAAAGCCATTTCTTAAAGATATCCATAAAAAGTGTTGTTTAAAGTTTGCCACAAGCCACCTGGGAGACACACCAAACATGTGGAAGAAGGTGCTCTGGTCAGATGAAACCAAAATTGAACTTTTTGGCAACAATGCAAAACGTTATGTTTGGCGTAAAAGCAACACAGCTCATCACCCTGAACACACCATCCCCACTGTCAAACATGGTGGTGGCAGCATCATGGTTTGGGCCTGCTTTTCTTCAGCAGGGACAGGGAAGATGGTTAAAATTGATGGGAAGATGGATGGAGCCAAATACAGGACCATTCTGGAAGAGAACCTGATGGAGTCTGCAAAAGACCTGAGACTGGGACGGAGATTTGTCTTCCAACAAGGCAATGATCCAAAACATAAAGAAAAATCTACAATGGAATGGTTCAAAAATAAACATATCCAGGTGTTAGAATGGCCAAGTCAAAGTCCAGACCTGAATCCAATCGAGAATCTGTGGAAAGAACTGAAAACTGCTGTTCACAAATGCTCTCCATCCAACCTCACTGAGCTCGAGCTGTTTTGCAAGGAGGAATGGGAAAAAATGTCAGTCTCTCGATGTGCAAAACTGATAGAGACATACCCCAAGCGACTTACAGCTGTAATCGCAGCAAAAGGTGGCGCTACAAAGTATTAACTTAGGGGGCGGAATAATTTTGCACGCCCAATTTTTCAGTTTTTGATTTGTTAAAAAAGTTAGAAATATCAAATAAATGTCATTCCACTTCATGATTGTGTCCCACTTGTTGTTGATTCTTCACAAAAAAATACAGTTTTATATCTTTATGTTTGAAGCCTGAAATGTGGCAAAAGGTCGCAAAGTTCAAGGGGGCCGAATACTTTCGCAAGGCACTGTATCTTGAAAGCAAGTCTAAGGATAACACCGACATCTTTTAGGGAGGAGTAATGAGGTGACCAATAATGGTTGCGATTGAGATCAGCTGTGCGGGTGAATTTAACTTGTATTGATGGTTTAATGACATCAGCAGTGGCGTGGATTCATGGGTACTGTTGGTCAATTTCTTCAACAAATGATCAGGTCTATATAATTATCAAACATACTTTAGTAATGGAAAGGAAACACAGACTCTTTGTTTAAGTATTAAAAAATACAAATTTAGTAATATAATTTGTAGGCAGAAATTGGTACAGAGTACAATATAACAGTATATGAAAGACATTTTGCAGAACTTGGGGAGAAACTAAGACATCCTGTAACTCATATAGCCTCCCCAATCCCCCTTATGTAACTTTCCCTGGCAACAACATTTTAATAAATCTAACCTCACCCTGACAGCAGCAACCATCTTATCAGCAAGTAAAAACTCAGAAGTGGGTTTGACCGAAACTTGACCTTTCATCACAAGTATAGGGTCATAACAAGGTGAACGAGTGTAAGCATCTTCTGACGGGGCTGGTTTCATCAGGTCTGTGGCAGCCTTGTGTTCTCAGAAAACCAGATAACCACGGTGGGATCCAGATAGGAGGAGTCTGAATGTAGATGCCTTCTGATAGTATCTGAAGGTCACAACACTCAAAACAGGTTTTAACACACACACCGAGGTCCCCTGAAGAGGAGACCTTATCATAACATAATTTATTAACCCTTTAAAAGGTATAAGGCCTTGGTATAAGGTATTTAATACCAAAGGGAAGCCAGGCTTCCCCAAAAAAATGTAACAAGAAAAAAAACATTAAATAATTTTCCTTCAATTCGCAAGCGGCTGAATGTTTCGCACCAAAGAAAGCGTCCAAGCGAGCAAAACAGCGCCCCTCTGTCTCAGTATGTGTTGCCCATCTATCTGATGCTGTCTGGTCAAACAGAGTATAACGTTGTTGCCGCCTGTAGCATTGAATGTAAGGGAAGCCAGCGAGCATGTGGCCTCCCTTGATAAAAAATACAATAAAATAACACCAATCTGAGCTAAACTGAGTGAGCTCAACTGTGAATGGTCCTGGTACACCAAAAAAAAGTATGTCTGGATTTGGCTTCACACCAGTTATGTCAAAAGCTAAATGTCAGAACAAACAAACAGAACAAAATTCTTGTGTCGTTGTCCTCCGGTGGCTAGCTAGCTAAAAAAAGTTTTACAAATAAAAATATCAAAATGTCCCAGGGCAGTGATTGTGGACATTTCCCTGTGTAGGGTATCCTGACACTCTGTGGTCCATAAAGATGTTGCATAAAGATCTCATGACATGTATCATAAGAGTAGGGTGTTAACCCTGGTGTCCTGACTAAATTCCCAATCTGGCCCTCATACCATCATGGCCAACGAAATCATCCCCAGTTTCCAATAAGCTTATTCATTCTCCCTCCTCTCCCCTGTAACTATTCCCCGGGTCGTTGCTGTAAATTAGAATGTGTTCCCAGTCAAATTACCTTGCAAAATAAGGAAAAAATAAAAATGCTAGCTAAAATCGTCCCTTCTAAATTAGCCATGGATGGAGATAGGGATTTAACCTTGTGGTTTTACTTAATTCTCCGTACTGGCCAATGATTATAACGGTGATTCTGATACAACCATAAATTAATACATTGTGCCCCTGGCCTGAGAGGATTGAAGTTCAATATGTACAGTTGAAGTCAGAAGTTTACATAAACCTTAGCCAAATACATTTAAACTCAAATTTTCACAATTCCTGACATTTAATCCTAGTAAAAATTCCCTGTTTTAGGTCAGTTAGGATCACCACTTTATTTTCAGAATGTGAAATGTCAGAATAATAGTACAGAGAATTATTTATTGCAGCTTTTATTTCTTTCATCATATTCTCAGTGGGTCAGAAGTTTACTTACACTCAATTAGTATTTGGTAGTATTGCCTTTAAATTGTTTAACTTGTGTCAAACTTTTGGGATAGCCTTCCACAAGCTTCCCACAATAAGTTGGGTGAATTTTGTTCCATTCCTCCTGACAGAGCTGGTGTAACTGAGTCAAGTCTGTAGGCTTCCTTGCTCGCACACACTTTTTCAATTCTGCCCACAGATTTTCTATAGGATTGAGGTCAGGGCTTTGTGATGGCCACTCCAATACCTTGACTTTGTTGTCCTTAAGCCATTTTGCCACATCTTTGGCAGTATGCTTGGGGTCCATTTGGAAGACCCATTTGCGACCAAGCTTTAACTTCCTGACGTCTTGAGATGTTGCTTCAATATATCCACATAATTTTCTTCCCTCATGATGCCATCTATTTTGTGAAGTGCACCAGCCCCTCCTGCAGCAAAGCACCCCGACAACATGATGCTGCCACCCCCGTGCTTCACGGTTGGGATGGTGTTCTTCAGCATGAAAGCCTCCCCCCTTATCCACCAAAAATAAAGATGGTCCTTATGGCCAAACAGTTCTATTTTTGTTTCATCAGACTAGAGGACATTTCTCCAAAAAGTACGATCTTTGTCCCCATGTGCAGCTGCAAACCATAGTCTGGCTTTTTTATGGCGGTTCTGGAGCAGTGGTTTCTTCCTTGCTGAGCGGCCTGTCAGGTTATGTCGATATAGGACTCGTTTCACTGTGGATATAGACACTTTTGTACCTGTTTCCTCCAGCATCTTCACAAGGTCCCCTGCTGTTGTTCTGGGATTGATTTGCACTTTTCGCACCAAACTACGTTAATCTCTAGGAGACAGAACGCGTCTCCTTCCTGAGCGGTATGACGGCTGCGTGGTCCCATGGTGTTTATACTTGCGTACTATTGGTTGTACAGATGAACGTGGTACCTTAAGGCGTTTGGAAATTGCTCCCAAGGATGAACCAGACTTGTGGAGGTCTACAATTTTTTTCTGAGGTTTTGGCTGATTTCTTTTGATTTTCCCATGCGGTTAAGCAAAGAGGCACTGAATTTGAAGGTAGACCTTGAAATACATCCACAGGTACACCTCCAATTGACTCAAATGATGTCAATTAGCCTATCAGAAGCTTCTAAAGCCATGACATAATTTTCTGGAATTTTCAAGCTGTTTAATGGCACAGTCAACTCATCGTTATCCATTAAAGAAAGTTAGGCTAGCGAGCAAGCGTTTTAGCCAGGTAGCCTATGACATCAAAAACAAAAAGCATGTACTGTATGACAGAGTCATAGACCGTTTCCCATTAGGTTCAGGATCAAATGGATATGTACAATATTTAGCCATGGTTTTTGTTATCGCTATTCACACTTGCTTTGTTGACCTTCTTAAATGGATTGTTCAAGACTCAAAGTCAACTGTTCAAGTGCTCAAAATCACTGTCACTGTCCAATGTTAACGTTGTCTACTTGCGCGCACACACACACACACACACACACACACACACACAAATCAGTACCATGGACAGCTACATAATATAGAGTTTAGGTTGATTGGACTAAATTGTTTTCGGTATCTTTTAGTTATCACTGTATTAGACTAAGCATAGGTGATTTGATGATGTTGAAATGTTGAAGTTGAAATGGTAGTTCTAAATTAATAGTTGTTGAGTAATCCGAAAATGTCGGAAACATTAATTAGCTTGACCATGCTATAGATAATGTAACTGTTTGTTACATACAATATGCTTTGTGGATTTCACCTGACAGATGTTGCTCTCTGGTTTCGTGATGAAACAAAGGTGTGGTTAAATGTATTCTGCCACTTTGTCTTCTTATTGTCTTGGCCTTAGGCCTATATATGATAGTGGCAGATTATGGAGCAAACAGCGCAATTATCACAACACATAGGTTAATATCGAAAGCCTGTATTGTGTGGCTTCAATATTTCATTTTGTAATGCTGTCAAGATGTTTATGCATTTGAGCCTATCCAAAGACTATTTAGTTGAGTGGACACACTTTTCTTTGATGTGTAAATTATCAGACTGTTCATTTTACTTCTTGAAAACATTGAAATAAATGCAACTAATTTTGGGGCGTAATGTAGGCTCAGGCTGCTCACTATATCGCCCAGCAATGGGGCACGAGCCGGGGCGCACTGCCTACACCACTGCGGTGTGCATTGTATACAAACACCGCTTCCAGCTGCCCCCCTGGAGAATCTAAATATTTCTTCAAATCCTCCTGCTACAGGATTATTTTTCTCCTGAGACAAAAGGGGTCAAATTAAAATCCAACATCTGTAGTCTACTGAACTTGAAGCAGCGGAATGCTGATAGTGTGTGAATAATGCGACAAAGAGGTGACTTTCATACAATAGGTAGGCTAACGCATACGAAGCAGAAAGACGACCATTTCCAAATAATCTGCGAGACAAAAACACATTTTCATCCCAAAGTTGTCTGTCTGACCACCCATTCCAGCCCGCAGCACAATAAATGCTGACTGCACCGCTATGATCTCTGTCAGGTCCAGCAGGAATGCAGCCCACTACCTTGAGGCAAAAACTCAACCAATGTTTTTACTTTTCATTTGTCTTTGCCTCGCTATGCCATTCTTCTGCTGTTTAATCACATTTTCAAGCGGTTGCTTTGCCAAGCAGTACTTTCATAAGTGCTCTTGCTGTAGGCTGGCATATCTCCTGACTCAGTAGTCAAATACGTATGAGTCAACAACGTTCGCAATTACTTGTTTTTCTTTTATATGTTAAAACATGCAATATTTATTTCTAACATGGGCCAAATTGACTGTCAGCTGATTTGATAACCTATTGCTGCAACAACATCATTCAACAGGGTCATGTTCAGTAGCCACAGAACCGAAGAGGTCCAAAGCGGAGTGAAAGTGGGAGGTTCTACTCTATCTGAACATGTCCAATGAGAAACACAAATGTTTGTTTTCTGTTGCAAAATGCTTTGCTACGGTGAGTGCTAATGAACAGACCCAGTCCAGAAACATAATTTACCATTTGGCTTTGCCTGCAGTGTCCCAGTATCCTGTGGGTCTTGGAATGTTACAAGGCCCTAACATAGCCTGCTTGTAGTAAATATAAAACATGAGCATCATGTCATCTGCCGGCTGATATGGACCTATAGGAGAGCAAATAAGGATAGGAGGGAAAAAAGAGGATGAGTAAGGAAGTTTGATGATTGACATGATACGTAGAACTATTGTTACATTGTAGCCGATAGTCCCTCAACTTGCAGCGATTACCATAGGCTCGCTGCAACTGACATTAAAAATGTATGTCATCAGAAGATATAAATAGACTTACCTTTTAAATGCAATGCTTTAATGTGTTAATCTGCCCATCTTCAGCTCTAAAGACACAACCTGTCATTTCTATAGCCTGCCTACAGAGCTATACAAGGACTGGCTGTTCATGAGATTGACATGATAGTTTTAAACATATTTTGAATCACTGTTTATAAAGACTCATATGACGACAAAAACATAAACAATGGAGAAGCCTAATACAACTGTAACTGTATTTGGGGTTAAGACAGGGTAAAACAGTTGTAATAATTGATAAGGTTCTTCAAGAACAGCATAACATCCAACTGAGTGTGACATAAGAGCCAACCAACACAGAGGAACTCTGGATATCTGTCAGAATGACCATCAGGTTTTTGGTCACCTCCTTGACCAAGGCCCTTCTCCCCTGATTGCTCCCCGGATTGCTCAGTTTGGTGGTTCCAAACTTCTTCCATTTAAGAATGATGGAGGCCACTGTGTTCTTGGGGAACCTTCAATGCTGCAGGACATTTTTGGTAACCTTCCCCAGATCTGTGCCTCGAAACAATCCTGTCTCAGAGCTCTACGGACAATTCCTTCGACCTCATGGCTTGGTTTTTGCTCAGACGCACTGTCAACTGTGTGTCCTTATATAGACAGGTGTGTGCGTTTCAACATCATGTCCAATCAATTGAATGTACCACAGGTGGACTCCAATCAAGTTGTAGAAACATCAAGGATGATCAATGAAAACAGGATGCACCTGAGCTCAATTTTGAGTCTCATAGCAAAGGGTCTGAATACTTGTGTAAATTTGCTAAAATTTCGAAACCTGTTTTTGCTTTGTCATTCTAGGGTATTGTGCGTAGCTTGATAAAGGCTGTAATGTTAAAAACAAAAATGTGGAAAAAGTGAAGGGGTCTGAATACACTGTAACCTACCAATTGTACTTGTAGAATCACAATAGAGTGGTGAGGAGGAGGAGCTCTGCGGACCCTTAGTGTCCGGAAGTAATTTAGCCATTTCATTCTAGTCATTGCGATCGATAGTTTCTATTTTCTAAATTTTCTTGTGGTGTCAATTAACTCGTGACATTCCTGGATTACTCATTAATAAAGTAAATGTAATCAACTAATACAATAGGTTAAGGGTACAACTGTGTACATATCTGTCTGTTTTGGCAAAATCACTACATATCATTACTACTTAACGGCGAGCCAAGCAGGGAGAGGCTGCCCATTGTCACAGTTCCAAGACCAGTCAGACCAACAAAACAATATATAATTTTAAAGTTTCTTTCCAACAAATTGTTAAGTTGAATGATTGTATAACTAGCAAAGGAGTGTTGAAGTTGAGGGAGCAATATTTATGAAGTTTGGCAATGAGGACAATAACTAGCATAGTTCAGCTAGCCAGCTAGTTTAGCGAGGGAAAATGAGATCGGGCCTAGCATACTAGGCTATTTCAGGAGACATATTGTAGTTTTTATGCCCTGATATCAGGAGCTGGTGGCAATTTTTTTAATTAAAACAATTCAGAAACAAATAAATCAGACTTATATTTAAAGGAATACTTATTTAAAGGACAAGATGGCATTTTCACCTTAAATCCACGGATGAGATAGTCACGCTTCATATGCAATGTAGGCTATATATTTTTTTATTTCACCTTTATTTAACCAGGTAGACAAGTTGAGAACAAGTTCTCATTTATCTTGGCCAGGTTGCAATTGTAAATGAGAACTTGTTCACAACTTGCCTACCTGGTTAAATAAAGGTGAAATAAAAAAAATAAAAAATATTGGATGATAGATAGCAAGTGCACAAACAATACTAAATACTCCCTCCAAGCTAGCTAACCACTAGCTAGTATTCACAATAGAATTAAATCACAATTAGATGCCCATTAATTAAACAGCTGCCTGTGTTCGTGCTCTGTCCTTCGCTAGCTAGCCATGTTGTGCTAGATAGCGAATATGCTAACATTAGCTAGATAGCTAAACATTTGGCTATGGGCTGGCATGGCAGTATGGGATTATGAGTTAAATAGTTTCTTCATCATCTTGATAGGTAGTTATCTAGCTGTGGCCATGTGATTACTATCAACAAGGGCTTTCTATAAAATAGCAATATTATCGCAGATAGCAAAGAATTGTATAACTAGATAGACCAGAGCCTGTCGTTCCCAATGGGAGCATTTGAATCATAGTGGACGGAGGTGGGCAGAGCCAAGCAAGAGCTAGTGAGAACCTATTGGTGCATTCTAGCATTTATTAGCATATTTCATTAGGGGACACTTACTTAGTGAGGTGCGTGTGTGCAATACAAATATGGGTAGCTGCAGCCCACTATGGCAACTGGGGTATGGGCGAGTGGGTGTGTCGAAAGGTCAGACTGTCCGCAATACTCTGAGAGAGGGTGGACTGAGGGCTTGTAGGCTGTTGTAAGGCAGGGCCTCACCAGACATCACCGGGAACAACATCGCCTATGGGCACAAACCCTCCGTCGCTGGACCAGACAGAAATACTTTTTTTGCAAAAAGTGCTCTTCACTGATGAGTCGCGGTTTTGTCTCACCAGGGATGGTCAGATTTGCGTTTATAATTGAAGGAATGAGGGTTACACCGAGGCCTGTACTCTGGAGAGGAATAGATTTGGAGGTGGAGAGTCCGTTATGGTCTGGGGCGGTGTGTCACAGCATCATCGGACTGAGCTTGTTGTCATTGCAGGCAATCTCAATGCTGTGCGTTACAGGGAAGACATCCTCCTCCCTCATGTGGTACCCTTCCTGCAGGCTCATCCTGACATGACCCTCCAGCCTGACAATGCCACCAGCCATACTGCTCGTTCTTTTTTTGCTGAGTTTATAAGGTCCCACAGCAAAAACCAAGCGACAAGGTTGAAGGAATTTGTACATCTCTGAGACAGGATTGTGTGGAGTCACAGATCTGGGGAAGGGTACCAAAAAATGTCATTCTTAAATAGAAGAAGTTTGGAACCACCAAGACTCTGCCTAGATCTGGCCTTCCGGCCAAACTGAGCAATCGGGGGAGAAGGGCCTTGGTCAGGGAAGTGACCAAGAACCCGATGGTCACTCTGATAGACTTCCCTCTGTGGAGATGGGAGAACTTTCCAGAAGGACAATCATCTCTGCAGCACTCCACCAATCAGGCCTTTATGGTAGAGTGGCCAGACAGAAGCCACTCCTCAGTAAAAGGCGCACGACAGCTCACTTGGAGTTACACCTAAAGACTCTCAAACCTTGAGAAACACGATTCTCTGATCTGATGAAACCAACATTTCAGGCTTGTTTTGGCCTGAATGTCAAGTGTGTGCATTGTGTCCCGCCACCCACCATCCGCCAACCCCCTCTTTTACGCTACTGCTACTCTCTGTTCATCATATATGCACTTACCACTTTAACCATATCTACAGTACATGTACATACTACCTCAATCAGCCCGACTAACCGGTGCCTGTATGTAGCCTTGCTACTTTTATAGCCTCACTACTGTTATTTTTCACTGTCTTTTTACTGTTGTTTTTATTTCTTTACTTACCTATTGTTCCCCTAATACCTTTTTTGCACTATTGGTTAGAGCCTGTAAGGAAGCATTTCACTGTAAGGTTTACACCTGTTGTATTCGGCGCACGTGACAAATAAACTTTGATTTGATTTGCTTTGAAGCATGGTCAAATCAAATCAAATGTTATGCTTGCTTACAAGCCATTAACTAACAATGCAGTTAAAGAAATAGAATTAAGAAAATATTTACAAAATAAACTAAAGTAAAAAAATACAAGAAAATCTAAAAGTAACACAAGAAAATTACATAACAATAACTAGGCTATATACAGGGGGTACCGGTACCGAGTCAATGTGTGGGGGTACAGGTTAGTCGAGGTAATTTGTAAAGTGACTATATATAGATAATAAACAGCGAGTAGCAGCAGTGTAAAAACAAAGGGGGGGGGGTGGGTCAATGTAAATAGTCTGGGTGGCCATTTGATTAATTGTTCAGCCGTCTTATGGCTTGGGGGTAGACGCTGTTAAAAACAACTTAGTGATAGGGGGCAGTATTCGGAAGTTCGGATGACTGACGTGCCCAAAGTAAACTGCCTGTTACTCGGGCCCAAAAGCTAGGATATGCATATAATTGGTAGTGTTGGATAGAAAACACGCTGAAGTTTCTAAAACTGTTACAATAATGTCTGTGAGTATAACAGAACTGATATGGCAGGCAAAAACCCGAATCCATCCTGAATTATTTTGGGTTGAGGTGACCACCCATTGAAATGCTTGTCTATGGGAAATTCAAAGGGAATCCTCCCAGATTGCAGTTCTGGCTTCCACTAGATGTCAACAGTCTTTAGAAAGGGTTTCAGGCTTGTTTTTTGAAAAATGAGCTAGAATTAGTAGTTTTTCAAGGTGGCTCTCATTTGGACTGTAGTCTTGTGGCGCACGTGGACGAAGGTGTGCACTTTGTATTTATCTCCGGTATTGAACACACTATTCTCCTTCTTAAATGTAATAATTTATTTACATATTAGGGTACCTAAGGATTGATTAGAAATGTTGTTTGACTTGTTTGGATGAAGTTTTGGGATTTCTTTGTATGCATTTTGAAAGAGTGGAACAGGTGGATTACTAAATCAAGTGCATCAACTAAAGTGACTTTTTTGGGATATAAAGAAGGACTTTATCGAACAAAACAACCATTTGTCGTGTAGCTGGGACCCTTGGGATTGCAAACAGAGGTACGGGATTTATTTTATCGCTATTTCTCACTTTTCTGACGCCTCTGCTGGTTTGGAAAAAATTCTCAACATTAAATGTTAATTATATGAGTGAATGTAAAAACAGAACCAAGTCGATAGAAGGTGAATTGACCCTATGCATGTTTGGATGGATTAAGTCCTCTGCTGTCTGCATATAGCCCTATACCGACAGTCCGATACCGACCTCTCAAATTCGGTCAAACAAAACATATAATCCCCAACACTGCTAGGGAGTTGTAGGCCTAGTGTCTTTTCTACAAGGCCCATAATGATCTTCATGGGGGATTTAATATGTGAGTTGTTGTGCTGACTCAGAAAGAGGTGAAAGGGATAACTGGGCCCAAAATCTGTATTCTCCAGCAGGTGGCTTTTTGTCGTTGTTTTTTTTTCGCTCACCAAGCGATGAGTTTTGTATGGAGGTCAATGAGAGTCTATTTGGTCAACAAAATATTTAATGTATTATTTGATCGTATAGAAGTGTCGTAATGCTTAGGTTGTTACGAATGTACTTATATAGGACACGTGACATCCCGGCAACTTTGAGAAAAAAACACTTAATATCTGAGTTGGGCCTGTTGTTCACACGCGTATCTGCCCTCTCATTGGCTAGAATGGTCCCACCTGCTCTTGCCTCCTTCCGACTGCCCTCCATTTTTAAAGAAGCGTATATTCATTGTTAGAGCTGCCACTTGAGTATCTCTGTTCAATATAACGGATAATCTGTGGCTGACTGGAACATCTCAGTTGTGCTTACCTTAAAAAATATATATATATTTTTGATACACACGCACAAGGACAAAATGTTACATTGTAGCATATAGAATGCAACAAAAGCTGCGTGCCATCGATGGAACACTGGATAGGCTACTTTGTATCACTAGACCGCATTGTACATCACCCTTCATCACTTTTGGGTTTAGGTTCACGAGCGAATATCGCACTGAAATTCAATTGGTCAACAACTAATCGATGCAGCATTTGAACCAATCACATTTAACAACGAGCCCCAGAGCGCGTATAATTTTTGGGACAGTTATAAAATCGAGGCCAGAAATCTCACAATACCAGGCGGAGAGCCCCTTTCTCTCTCACCACACGGAAAGCCACAACGCTTGGCCTCATTGAAAAGAAAGAAAGAAAGGAAATGCAGAGGGATATAAGATGGCAGAGCTACAAATGTTGCTAGAGGAAGAAATTCCAGCCGGTAAACGAGCACTCGTGGAAAGCTACCAAAATCTGTCGAGGGTTGCAGAATACTGTGAAAACAATTATGTACAGGTAAGGATAAACATTTGAATTATATGCGGAATTCGTCGTATTAGTAATGTTATAAAACTGTGTGAAACCGGAGACAGGAAATGTGTCTCTGAGACCAATGACCGCTAAACATGGATATTTAACTCTTATTTAAACAGGCTTTGGCAATGTAAAAAAAAAAGAAAAGCCTACCTCATCATTATATGCTGAAACTGTGGTTATAGTCGCGGACTCTATTCTCCTATAACAGCCGTGTTCGGATGGTTGTCTACTCTTACGACCATTCTAAACCAGCTATTTGATATGCATTTACAAAGCTGCTGAAGACTATTCAGAGGGTGTGTCGTTCTCTTTGATAGGTAGGCTAGAACTGTAGCCTAGGCAATGCTATTACAATTGTAGCCAGGGCAAAAAAAAAATGTATCGCTTTCCAAACCTAGGATATCGAATAGGTCAAATGGTTTGAATCGTTTCTTCATTATAGGCTTAATGTCTATTGGCATCGTTCGTCGCCGAATGGTGTTACTAGGGCAATAATGGTCGCTCTACTGCAGTTTCCACCAATGTACTATATGCCTTTGAGAGCAGCACAGTAGAGCCTGCAAAGCAGTTCCCATCATTCTGTATCATGCATGTAATAAATGCGTGACTGGTCTTTGTTTTTTAGTTTTTTACCGACAGTGTGCCTAGCTTAACATTAGTTAGAAATTGGTAGGTATAGCAGTTTTTTGCCCCTGGATAGGTTTCTGTGCAAGCGACGTATGTGTGTATAAACTACCATTTATCAAATCTATTGCCCGACTTGGTTGAGGCTGCCTGAATTGTAATTACCCGAAAGAAGGGACTGCATCGTGGTACCAGTCATTCCAGATTGATGGATAAAGCGTAGTCCTATACACTTGTTTCATCCTCCGTCTTTCAGATAATTTGAATAGTTGAATTGCGCCCTAGTAGTGGTCTACTGAAACGGTGGGAGCTGTTGTCACTGTACAAATATGATTACAAAAATATGAAATATTATATGTATTTCCTATTCAACAAAACTGTATGAATAAGGCATGAAATTACTTGTGTGCTTTCTAAATATAGTAGAATCAAATTATAAAATGACTAACTATATGATTTAATCTTCCTTCTAACTGTAAAATACCAATTTGTATGTTTAGTGTAAGAGAAAATGTGCATGTTTTCTAAAGGCCTCTATTGATCAAAACGTCTGTCCCATCGACTTGAACGTCTCACAGAGCTCTAGCTCGGCTTTCTGAATTCGTTAGGAAATCGCATTTCATATCCTATTAATCGTGTCTGTCTAGGACACAGAAAGTGTTTTTTGTTTAAAATCTATGAATTATTTTAGATTAGTGGCTATAAATCGACCTCTGTATGGAGTACCGTGATGAAACAGTGCAGCAGAAGAGCATTATGATATAAAGATTACATGCATGTGCGATGTCAGTGGCTAGGATGTAGGGTTCAGCCAGGAGTGGATGGACAGTCGGAAGAGCAAATTAAATGCGAGAAGGGACATCCCAGCTTCAAGTGGTTTCAGATTTCACATCCTACATTACACTGGCTCAGGGCTCAGGAAATATATTGTTTCCACCTGACCTAGGGGTATAGCTCAAGGCAAGCTATTTTTAATCGACTGCGTCCACAGATCAATTTATAAGCGAAAATGTCAGTCGGAACAGATACCAGAACCATGCAGGTCTTTACATCTAAGAGGATTTACTAATAGCCAGGCAACGGCTCCACATTTCTATCCCTCCAATCATCTCTAACTCCTCTTCCTCCCTGCCTTTTTCTGCTGAGCCCTGACTCTCCACATCACTTCCATTGACTTAGATTAACAGAGTGAGAGGAGCAACAAATATGATACAATTGTGGTCAGGAACTTAATCTTTCTCTCTCCCTGTCTCTCTTCCTTCCTCTCTCTTTTTCTCAACCATACACATTCACTCTTGCTAATAAAGGGTTTCCATAATAAATTGTGTGATACAGTTACACACACACACACACACACACACACACACACACACACACACACACACACACACACACACACACACACACACACACACACACACACACACACACACACACTCTTATCTCTCTCCTCCAATCAACTTTCTTGCCTGACAGACTAACTACAGAGTTAGCCAATGCTAGCTGATTAGTTACGAAGCAGGGACAGTTTTCAAATGAAATGCATCGGTAGAAACAGGACAAAACACGCAACTTGCTAGCTGGCAATGTAAACAAATATTGAACTCATCATATGAGCTCCACTGCACAGGCATCTACTACCCTAACAGGACAGCTAAGCTGTCTAATAACAGGAATACTAGGCAATGTACAGTGCTTTTGGAAAGTATTCAGACCCCTTGACATTTTACACATTTTGTTATGTAACAGCCTTATTCTAAAATTGATCAAATTGTTCCACCCCCCTCATTAATCTACACACAATACCCCGTACTGACTAAGCAAAAACAGGTTTTTAGACATTTTTTGCAAATGTATATAAAAAAAAAAACTGAAATATCACTTTTACATAAGTATTCAGATCCTTTACTCAGTACTTTGTTGAAGCACCTTTGGCAGCGATTACAGCCTCGGGTCTTATTGGGTATGACGCAACAAGCATGGCACACCTGTATTTAGGGAGTTTCTCCCATTCTTCTCTGCAGATTCTCTCAAGCTCTGTCAGGCTGGATGGGGAGCGTCGCTGCACAGCTATTTTCAGGTCTTTCCAGAGATGTTCGATTGGGTTCAAGTCCGGGCTCTGGCTGGGCCACTCAAGGACATTCAGAGACTTGTCCCAAAGCCACTCACGTGTTTCTTGGCTGTGTGTTTAGGGTTGTTGTCCTGTTGAAAGGTGAACCTTCGCCCCAGTCTGAGGTACTGAGCGCTCTGGAGCTTGTATTTTACAAGGATCTCTCTGTACTTTGCACCGTTCATCTTTCCCTCGATCTTGACTAGTCTCCCAGTCACTGCTGCTGAAAAACATCCCCACAGCATGATGCTGCCACCGACATGTTTCCTCCAGACATGACTTTTGGCATTCTGGCTGAAGAGTTGTTTTCATACTGAGGAGTGCCTTCTGTCTGGTCACTTTATCATAAAAGCCTGATTGGTGGAGTGCTGCAGAGATGGTTGTCCTTCTGGAAGGTTCTCTCATCTCCATAGAGGAACTCTGGAGCTCTGTCGGAGTGGCCATCGGGTTCTTGGTCACCTCTCTGATCAAGGCACTTCTCCCCCGATTGCTCAGTTTGGCCGGGCATGCAGCTCTAGGAAGAGTCTTGGTGATTCCAAACTTCTTCCATTTAAGAATGATGGAGGCCACTGTTTTCTTGGGGACCTTCAATGCTGCAGAAATGTTTTCGTACCCTTCCCCAAGATCTGTGTCTCGACACAATCCTGTCTCGGAGCTTTTGCCTTGACATGCACTGTTAACTGTAGGATATTTTATAGAGGTGTGTGCCTTTCCAAATCATGCCCAATCAATTGAACTTAGCTGAGCTCAATTTTGAGTCTCATAGCAAAGTGTCTGAGTACTTATGTAAATAAGGTATTTCATTTTAAAAATCATTTTTGCTTTGTTATTATGTGGTATTGATGAGATTTTAATTTTTTTTAATCAATTTTAGAACAAGGCTGTAATGTAACAAAATGTGGAAAAAGTCTGAATACTTTCCAAATGCACTGTATATCCTACGAATATCTGCACCTAGCAAACATAACAAACCATAACCTAAGCCCAACAGAAATCACAAATTACTCTAGCCTTAATTTCGGAGGCTATTTAACTGGTTGTCTGTATGGCTAGCTGGTGAAAGTGACAGTTGAGGTTGACGCTTCAGCGCAGCCCAAATTTACCGCTACACACAACTTTTCTTGCCTGACAGACTAACTAGTTAGCTAGCTAGTTATAGCATGCCATTTATCTGTGAATTACATTGGTACAAACAAGACAAAACAACCAACTAGTTATCTGACTATATACAGCAAAACACGGCAACTATTTCCAAGATACGGAGAGCAATTATTCGAGCTCCACCGCTGATGTGCTTGCCTGTACCAACCAAGTTATCATGACATGACAGGACTTGTTAATCTGAGAGCTATTCCCCAACTTTCACAGCATCAAACATAGACAACACCAAACATATATCTGCTGTTTACTTATTTCACTCACCTCGACATCATTGCTTTTCAAAATACAAAGACGTGTCCTAATCCATATCACCGACCAATATAGATACAGCCTCTTTCACAGTGAAATGTTGTGTCCGCTTCGGCGGCGTCATTTTGAGTAATGAAGTAAAAAAACTTTGAAATGTCAAATGACAGCAGCCACGCGAATACGACAACAGGTTGTTAGCAAGTTCATTTTGCGATATTGACACAGATATTATTGTTAGAAAAATATGGCCATTCGCCGGCCGCTGTAGTAATTTAAAGAAAGTCCGTAGACAGCCGCTATGGGTCCTAAAGAGTTAATTAAAGTATAATTTTGTTAAAAGTTCTAATGTTACTGTCCCCACCACAACAAAAAAATACTTAATGAGAAATTTCACTGCTATTCTATTTCACAATATATGTCCGTTAATATGTTATTAACATATCATATGTGTCATAAAAATTTTACATTTCCTCACTACACGTAAATATGAGCGCACCAGTAGAAATGGGCCTGCTACATTTCTTGGTTGTAAGCAAAGCACATTATCCAGAATTCATAGAGATTTTAGGACATAGTACTGCCCGGTAGAGGTGTATCCAGTTATGGGAGAAATATCAAAGTGTTTGTAGCCAGCACTTTCAGACAGAGGATTTTGAAAAGGAACTGAATTCTCAACTGCAACTGATGGGGTTGCCATGTCGTCGAACATTGAAAGGTGATGCTGTTCCAACGATTTTCTCTTTCACTTCGAAGAGGAAGGCATCCGATCAGCCAACATCAGAGCAGCAGAAAAGAAGTCAAGCTGAGGTAACGTAGCTAACGTTACCTAGCTAACTAGCTAGTGAACTACATTTGTTTTCAGTGCCTTCAGAAAGTATTCACACCCCTTGGTTTTGTTATGTTACAGCCTAAATTATATATTTGTTTCACTGGCCTACACACAGTACTCTATAATGTCAAAGTAGATTCATGTTTTTTTAAGCATTTTTACAAAATAATAAGAAATTAAAAGCTGAAATGTCGTAAATGTCGGCTTCCCATCATTACGCACACCTGTCACCATATCAGTGCAATATAGACTCACCTGGACTCCTTCACTTTGTTGATTGCCCCTTCTATATCTGTCTGTTCCTCAGTTTGTTCCCCGTGTCAGCATATTGTCGTTATGTTTCCCCTGTTCAGAAGCTGTCCCTTTTTGTTTTTTATCAAGTTATTTATTAAATGTTCACTCCCTGTACTTGCTTCTCGTCTCCCAGCATCTGTCCTTACAAATGGTGAGTTTAAAATGGGTACAGAGTTTAATGGCTGTGATAGGATAACTGAGGTTGGATCAACAACATTGTAGTTACTCCACAGTACTGACCTAATTGACAGAGTTAAAAGAAGGAAGCCTGTTCAGAATACAAACATTCTAAAACATCCATCCTGTTTGCAACAAGGCATGTGGCAAAACAATTAACTTTTTGTCCTGAATACAAAGTGTTATGTTTGGGGCAAATCCTATACAGCACATTACGGAGTACCACTTTTCAAGCATAGTGGTGGCTGCATCATGTTATGGGTAAAGACTAATAGACATATTTTGCACAATCCAGGTGTGGAAAACTGTTCAAGAACTTACCCAGAAAGACTCAGCTGTAATTGCTGCCAAGGTGATTCTAACATGTATTGACTCAGGGGGTGTGAATACTTATGTAATCAAAATATATTAGTATTTTATTTTTGATTCTACATTTTTTTACACATTAGACTTTTTCTTCCGCTTTGACATTGCAGAGTATTTTGTGTAGATTGTTGACAAAAAATGACAATTAATTCCACTTTGTAACACAACATTATAAATACTTTCTGAAGGCACTGTATCTCAACCAAAATCTAGCTTTCATAATACGCTGACTAGACATTCCAAAGCATATCAATTTAATTAGCCAGCTGCTATCTGGCAATGTGATTTGTAACGTTGCAAGCTGACATTAGCTTCATTAGGTTACGGTAACCTAACTAACTACCGCAGAGGCTAATGTGACTTTGTTCTATTTAGAGTCCGATCCCATCAACATCTGCATAGGCATCAAGCTCAGCACCAGGAAATAGTGTAAGTCACCTTGAAAAATCTTACTAAAATCTACTAAATCTTTCAATGACTCTATGCATTAGCAAATATATTGGAGCTAGGGATTAACATGGTCTGTATGTTGTTGTCATAGTTGGTGTGTTTACAAGTAGGCTACAACTTCTACTGTAGTTTTCTCTGTATTGTGGAGTCTTAGTTGATTACTCATGCAAGGCTTGAAGTCTAAATTGGAGTAAATTATGCATTAGTAAGGAGGGGATGGTGTGGTTGACTGACTGGGGTGGGTATTGTATGTGAAGGTTAGTATGCATGAACTATTGGCATGAGGGGGTTGGGTGGATATAGTACCTTGTTTGAGCATGTGTTGATGGGGGGAAAAGTAGTAAAATGTTGGCTTATCACTCACTACTGTGTGTCCTACAGACTAATCCTGCTGATGATGACCTTAACACCAGCTTTAGTAGTACAGCGCCTGTAGACCCATTGGATGAAAGCTCTCAGCCTGGAATAAGCTTAAGCTCAACATCATCTTACTTAGAAACAAGCCAGGACAGCCAAAGGTATTTATGAAAGTACACTACCCTCTTGAGAAAACAAAATCACCGATACAATTAACTGTCTACAAGACGAGAGCTCCTCAAACCTTTCACACCCTTGTAGTCAATTCTTTGGCATGGGGGAGAGGGGCTGTTAGTATACCTTTCTAGCCTATTCACTCGATTGTTGGCAGTGCTTGTCTGCTTAACAGCACCACTAGAGGTTGAAGCAGTGGGTGGTGAAGAAAGTGTATGAGAGGCTTGTACACCTGGCTGTGGAGTGCAGAAAGGACCAGACAGTTGTCAACAAGGAGCCTGATTCACAGCTTCCCAAACCCAACATCCCTGCCAACATCGCCACAGCGCCAAAGCCTGCTCAACCAGCTGCCATTACCCAACACAAGAAGAGGCTCATCAGCTGAAGAACATTCTGGAACCTGCTTGGAACATTCAACCAACACAACATCCATATTCAGTTTGACTGATATAGTAGTATAATATAAAATGCCTATTATGCTCAAAACTGCAATGTGGTATAGATGTTGCTAGCTTTTGTACATATAGTGTTTTTATATATATTCATATATATTTATATATATATTTTATATATATTTTTTTACATTTATTTTTTACAAGTGACTAAATGAAATCAATAAAGTGTTGACTTCAACTTCTGGCTCAATACATTGTGATATTCGTGAAATATATTTGGATAAACTAGCTTCAGTCTTACTGCTAAAAACAAATTATGTAGGGAGTTGGTGTATCATTCAAACTGAAATTTGTTGGCAAGTGAACATGCTTCAATAGATGAGTCTGTCAAAATAGCAAATAAGTAGACATGGCTTGTATTCAAGACAAGGCTTATTTACTCTGGAGACCGAGGTGAGTTTACAAAGCAGTATGCAGGGGCAGTTATGACAATGTATGACATAGTATATTTTTTATTTTACTGTATCCACTAATGCTCATAATAAATACTACAGTTCTACATAGGAAATACTTGCATATTGTGTGTTAGGTGGTGCAATGAGGTGTTCAAAGTCACTTTGATACTGGGGAGATTGTTGTTATGGAACCTTTCACAGCTCATCTTGAGAGTCACAAACTTCTTTGTATCCAAGCGGTTTTGTCTGAGAGGAAACACAAAAATGCTAGTACACATTCATGGGCAATCATTGAATACGGTATGTATTCCTACTGTAGCAGCATGGTGTAGAATATGAGACATCTCGTAGACACACGTTAGCTACAGCACAAAGAACATGAACAAAAACAACCGTCGTCCAGCTCTTTTTGGAAAGAGGAATTATTTAGCAATCCTGGATAGACGGCCCTTACGAAATAAGATTGCAGTCAGAGTGCAGTGTAACTGCAGTACACAACAGTAGAATTGCAGTTAGGGTGCAGTATAACTGCAGTATGCTGCAAATACTGCGTACAAAATAACACCGTTTTTTTACTGAAGTAATTTAACAGGATAACAGCAGTTAGAGTGCAGTATAATCCAAAACACCACAATCGACTGCAGTTTGTCACAAACCGGCTCAAAGCCCGTAACAAAAGGGAGACAACGGAGATAAGGCATAACAAAATATATATTTATTAACTAAAGCAACTAAGGAAAATATACAATGGTGTGTGTAATCAGTAATCAGTAGTGTAAGTGAGTGTTTTGCATGCATGAATGTGATAATGCAGGGTGTTGAAAGGTGCCAAAGCAAACAAACAAAAGGCCACCAAGAACCACAACACAATCTACAAAGGAGTCTGCATGGAGAGAGTCTCCTCCATGAATGTGGAAGAGGTCTATTTATCCTGGGAGACACCGGGCCCAGGTGTTTCCCATGAAGCTGACGACCCTCCCAACTCCGCCCACCGGCATCCTAATAAGGAAACAAGAGCAAAGACAGAATACGGCAGACAGAGTGGGAGGGTCGTCACAAGTTACTGCAATATTACTGCAGTTTCAAAACTGCAATCTTTTTTTGAGAGGGAGTGCATGGTAACATAGCTTCTGTGAACCTGTAAACTAGGATAATGAGTCAACCTAGATATCCTGCAATGTCCTGGGAGATAGGAACATTGAGACAAGTCCAACGGTTCAATTGAACAAGGAGAACCATATCTACTCGCTGCTAGCGTGATCGTGCAATCTGCGAAACACAAAGCCCACAATAATTGTTACAAAACATGATTCCATTCATTTTTAGATCAGACAGCAGGCTCAATCTACCAATGACATCATTTGTCATTCCTACCATCTGGTGCCTTTTTGGTCCGCAGGAAATATCGGCTCATATTTAGTGAAAATGTGGATTGCAAAAGACTTTAAATATAAAGTTTACCATAAACACACAAATCAAATTTTAGTGGTTGCATACACATATTTAGCAGATGTTATTGCAGGTGTAGCAAAATGCTTGCGTTCCTAGCCCCAGCAGTACAGTAATATCTAAAAATTTACAACAATACACCCAGATCTAAAAGTAAAATAATTGTATAAATATTAGGACGTATCTCAAAGAACATTTTATGCTTTTTGTTTTTGGTGGTTGCAGATGTTTTTGCCATGTCCCCGGGTGCTATTCATCAACTTCTATGAGAAATATAAGCCATTAAATAACAAAATATAAAACATCTTTCTTCATTATTTTATAATCCTACTTAAAATCTTTCATCAAAAACGTTTTTTTTTATGATGATTGTATTTATTGTTATTGTATTTAATATTTTCTGTGTCCTTGATTTCACTTTCTACCCTGTTAGTTTGTAGTACCCCTTTTAAACACAGCCCCTTCCCACAATGACATCACATTCAGGAAGTGTCAACATTTTTTTGGGTGTGAAAACAACAGCGCAAAGCTACATAAATATAAACACACAGTTTTGCCTAGATGTATCTCCCCAGAGACCACCAAAGAAAAATCCTGATTGGATCTCTTTTTCTCCTCAGTTTTCTCAGACATTGATATTTAAAAAATACAACAATTATTAGAAGGCTTTGTTGGTTCCCCGCTGATATACAGCCCAGTCCAAAATGAGTGGCACCATTGACAAAGATAATAAAAAAACTGTAGAAAGTTAATAATACAAATACAGAGCTACAGGAAACTGACAAAACAATGGAAACACCAACATAAAGTGTCTTAATAGGGTGTTGGTCCACCACTAGCCAGAACAGTGGCTGAAACTATATTGGAGGGATGCAACATCATTCTTCCGCAATAAATTATATCATTTGTTGTCTTGTTGATGGTGGTGGAAAAGGCTATCTCAAGCACCACTCCAGAATATCCCATTATTGTTCAATTGAGTTGAGACCTGGTGACTGACATGCTGACCACACACATTCATGTTATTCAATCATTGCATCCACACTGCCTGCGCGCTTCAATGAGCTTAAAACTTGGTTCTATTTGTGATGCTTGACACGCTGCAAGTCCTGCCTCTCCCATCTCCTCATTGGTTTTTAGGAGCATATACCCACATGGGTGATTGATTGAAGAACTGAGGTTCACACTCCAGTCCAGTTGGTGGTGGTAATGCGCCTTAAAGTTGGTGTCCAACCGCCATATAAAGTCCAAAGAAGAAGAAGCCTGAAGGAGGAGAGATTACTAGAATCAAACTCTGTTTAACTTTTATCTGTATATTAATTGTCGGAGTAGAGGACCTTGTTCATTTCAGGTAAAATAACAACCCAATGTTTATATCCCAGGACAAATTAGCTAGCAACAGCAAGCTACTGTAGCTAGCTAAATTGCCATGAATGTTTAATGCTTTTCGACCTGTCCCCAAATTAATTTAGTTGGTTCATTTTGTTTTGATATTTCAACCTATGTGTCTTGATCGCATCTGGTGTGAATGGACAAAATCAACATGCGAGCGATGGCGCACGTAGACGCACCCACACGCATGTGCACACGCCCGGTGTAGTCAGCATGTGAGACGGCCATGGCATATGACATCGTTTTCATGCTCATCAAACTATTCAGTGATCACTCGTACCCTGTGGGGTCATAGCCATGGTAGCCAAAATAATGGCCTGCCCAGCTAATACTTGACCTAAGCATGATGGGTTATTAATTGCTAAATTAAGTCAGGAACCACACCTGCTGTGTGGAGCACCTGCTTTCAATATACTTTGTATCCCTAATTTACTCAAGTGTTTCCATTATATTGGCAGTTACCTGTATATTGTATGCTCAACATTTTTAGAAGATAACGTTATTTTATACTAATACAATTGCTCAGAGAAAGATTCTTGTTTAATAAGAAAATAAAAAATCTCAAAAAGATAGGGGGCAAAATTTGTTTATCGGGTTCACGTCCAGAGACTGAGATGGACATTGCAAAATGTTGATTTTGTGGTCAATTAACCATTTCTTTGTGGATTTTGATGTGTTCATGGGATTATTGTCTTGCTGGAAGATCCACTTGCATCCAAGTTCCAGCCTCCTGGCAGAGGCAGCCAGGTTTTGATCTAAAATGTCCTGGTACTGGGTCAAGTTCATAATGCCGTTGACCTTAACAAGAGCCCCAGGATCAGTGGAAGTGTATCATATTAATGAACAAACAAAAAAGTATTGGCCAGATTATGCACTCAGGGAGTGCCATTTTGTTGAGGCTATGACAACGACGCTAACGGAATAGCAATTTGTAGATCTAATGGTCACCCATTGTGGGCACCAGATATGCCATATTGTAGAATCCAGATAAATCCAACTGTGCAGATGGATAGCTCGTCATCAGTGACATCATTGAGGAGCACTACAGGTCATGTTGCCTGCTATAACACCTTTATAACCATATCATAAAAGAACACAATGCCAATTGATAAATGCCATAATCCGTAATGACAGGCAAACTAGCATAATAGCTATCCCCATAGACTTCCAGTTGTTGCGCTAATGCTTGTTGGCAACTTCTGTCAAACTGCACGCAGAGACAAAGAAAATCATTGCCAAAATCACAAACTATCCCATTAAGGAAGGAAACACACAAGCAACAGTATTTGTCACAGCTGAGCCCCCACTTTAAATCCCCCTTCACATGATATCCTACTGACTGGATGTTTCTCTCATGAGTCATTCGTTTTTGGACTTAATGTTTTAAGGCCCTTCAAGTCTTTTTCACAGTAGTAGCAGCAGGCCTGTCTGACAAGTATCGTTAGATGATGGGGTACTAGTTCAAACGTACCAGGTTAGTACCATGTGGGTCTCCCATCATAAGGTAGGCTACCAAATACCAAGAAAATAGACGGGTTAGTCTTGGTAAAGGAGTTGAAAATGAAGAGATATAGGGGTTGGAGATTAGAAGAGTTGTATCAGGTTAGTATCATGTGTGTCTTCCATCAAAAGGTACCACCTACCATTAGTGACGGGGGAAAAAAATCGCAATATTATTGTGGCCGATATTATACTGATTCCTTAACTCCAAGTATCGATTTGTGTATATATATATTTTGTGTTTTTGCTAGCTAGCGTTAGTTTCTGAACAGGTCGCCTGCTAACACATGAAATTAGTGGAACATTTGATGAGAAATGAACACCACAGAACAGTGAGTATTGTACACACCATTGGGTGATTAAACTGTCAATCAACTATGCATAGAATCCCTGATACAACTATTAGTTTACACGGGATATGAAGAGGAGGGGAAAGGGGTCAAAGAGATGTTGAGTGAGATGTTTTTGTCCTGTCAATTTCCCCTGTGCTATGGATTCAGACCAAGAAGTGTTGTGCTTCAATCTACTATCACTTAGTGATTTCTATCATTAAATTAATTCAGTTGCTAAACGACTTCAAACAATCATGTCCCCTGGAGAAGATTTTTATATTAGAATTACTATTAACTTCAGTAGGGACTCTAGGGAGTGTTTTGTTGTGGTTTTACCTTCTTGTTTACAATTACCTACCATGATGGTTGTGGCCCTACTGTACATGCCATGGGCTGCTCCACGCGTATCCAATGTTATAGAGAATGTCCTCTTTGACCCTTGGGTTACTAGGCCATCTCCAATAGCAGTTTGCAATAACTCCCTTCTGGCTCAGCAGCAACAGGGGTTCCAAACTGCTCTCCATTTGGGCGAGCAGTACTCCACCATAAAAACTGTTGTACTGCAGGTTGAGTAAGATCAGTGTTCAATTTGTACTGCTCTACCTATATTGTGCCCTGATGTGTTGGTTAATGGAAATATCTAACATATAAAAAATCTTGGATCTACCAAATCCAGTTTGAGAATTTAGGTAATCCCACCATGGCCACCAAATGTACATATAATGACTGAGTGCTTCTGTTATGTTGTATATGGTTTCTAAACACTCAAGCTTTATTTAAATAGTATTTATACACTCGAAATGCATTCAACAGCCTAAATACAACTTGATCCCAAATGTTGCAAAAATAAAATTGGGACTGTGTAGCTTTTTTTTAGGATGTTGGTCAATGTTTAAAAGGTGTTAACACAACCTAATCCTTCTCTCTCCACCACTAAGATGTTCCACTTGTCCTCAATCACCCTGAATTAAAGGTGTGCCCCCTTGCTTTGTAGACAAATATAGACACCAATGCAGATGAGACAGACATTCTCCCAAATTCATTCACTCAACCCATTAATTGCGCCGACCAAGTTGCTTACAATGATAACAAGGCTTTAGCCATGGTTTGATTTCTATGTGCATAATGTAAGAGTACTTTAAGTCACAAATTCATACTGTACTTTTATTCAGACGAATGGAAGAATGGGGACATACAGTATATGGAGATGTCGATCACTGATACAAGGTGCTTTCTAGATGTGTGCGTGTGTGTGTGTGCCTGAGGACATGCATGCGTGTGTATGTGTGTGTGCGTGTGTGTTGCCGTTGTGTATGTACAATTTGGTGCCAAGTTTGTGCTGCGATTACATTGTAAGACATAGGCCTTTTAAATGTCTGTGTTTGTGCGGGTATGTGTTGTCAGAATCTCTTTGTCTGCACTGTGTGGACTTGCTTTGATGCATTGCGTACACTCAGGGAATTTTCTATTTACACAAATCCACTGTAACAGGGTCTGTTGTATCGAACCCAATCTTTCAAATACCTTGAGCATTTGCTCTAGTCTGCCTGGAGTGCCAGATTAGAGGGGTATGAAGTTTAGGGACTATTTTATTGGTACATTAAGCCAGACAAACTTAATCAAGCACCGATAAAGTATTTGAAATTAATTAAAATAGTATTTGAACCCAGGTCTGCTGTGTGTGTGGTGTAGTCTTCATGCACTTCATAGGCCTATACTTACAACGGAACTGTGTGTAGAGCAATGGCTGTAGGCTCAGACAGATGGCTCTTGCAGCAGGGAGGGACTCGCTTCTTAACCGATGTCCCAGCATTCCCGGAGGCTAACGTCCCAATGTGCACCTGTCTATTCGGAAGTGGCGGTGTGAATTCCACTCTACCCAGCCTGCATTGCTTTGCACCTTATCAGAAATGTCAAGTAACATATGGAGAAAAACCCTGTCCTCGTTTAGGCAGAGGTATTTTTAGAGCACCACCTAAGTGCTTTTATCATTGTTTTCCTATGTTGTCCCCTGGGTGAATTCGTGTTCTGTATTTGTTTTTCACAAGTTTATTTGACTCGGCCTGTGTCCCCTACATTGTATGTCTTCTATTTCTCCTCCTTTTGTATATCTCTGTCCTTCCACCTTTCCCGTTATATATATTTTTTTCGTTATTTAAAAAGTAACCTTTATTTAACTAGGCAAGTCAGTTAAGAAAAAAATATTTAAAATGACGGCCTACACTGGCAAAACCCAGACAACGCTGGGCCAAAACACAGCCGGTTGTGATACAGCCTGGATTCAAACCAGGGTGTCTGAAGTGATTTCAAATTTTAACAAACCATACAACTCGATGCACATGGACTACTCGTAACTATTTACACTAAACATTTTTCAAAAACACTTTTACTGGAAGATCTGTGCAAATGCAAAGTTTTCAAACAGAATTTCGGTAAACTCGCCCTTTGTTTTTTTGCGACCATGTTTCCCAAAATCTTTGCTTAATATCTGCTCTCAATTAAAGATTCAAAGATGTCTGCAGAAGGAATGGGGTGGCAGCTTAGACGACGCCTTGCCTTTGAAAAAAAATATTTTGGTTATTGAACTACTGAAAGTGACGTGGATTTACACCCGGTAACATAATTGCGGTAACGGAATTTCATCATGGGTCCCTGATCTGTACTACAGAAATGCATAATTATGGATATGAATGTCATTCTCTTCATGGTGATGTATCCTAAATAGGTACACAAAGGTAGAAATATGCAATATCCTCCTTTGAATATTTGGGTATTATTCTACACACTGGCTATTGTTTTTATGACCTCCACCACCAAACAAGACCAGATTTGGTGGGTCTGGACCAAGCAAATCTGAACCAATCATATTTGTTTAAGTTTCACAAGTTTTAACTACTTATCAACGTCCATGGACGTCCGGTGTTTGTCAGTGCTCAGTGGGTGAGGATGCTAGTTACAGTAAATGGAAAGAGCGGGCTCATGGGTAGGTGTCAGTAAGAGCCGAGAGAGGTGACATTAATTAGACATTAATTTCAATTCCAAAAATTCTGTTTGAAATTTTTCTGAAATTTCGTTACCAATTTGGTAACAGAATTCTGAGTTTGAATCACTTAATAATTCATAAACAAAATTGATATCAGTAAAAACACTATAAATAATTGATAGGTCTACCTTTACTTGTTACTTCTATGCACTTTCACTATCCTTCCTTGTCATGAGGGAGAGACATTAGAAAATATCTTAAAGATATGTGGGTTTTTGTTAACGGAATTTCAAGGTATAATACAATGTTTCTTAAAATTACAGAAGGCAGAATAAATTATCCTTAACTAAATGTGTTGATATTAGTTGGCAGGGATCTTTACTTTAACAGTATTATGTTTTGATGTACTTATAATACCTTTGAAGACTTTTCTGGTTGATGTTTTCTAAGACCCCTTTTCCATCTGTTTAACAAGAAATCAACCATTGCTTATTCATCATTTTTACGATGGAAAATGGTTGGAAAATGGTTGAAAAATGTATAGCTTAGCTTTCATTTGACACCCAATTTGACATGCTCCTATGAACTTTACATGTTGGTGCTCATGGGTCCTTTTACATGGAAATGACCATATACATTAATTGAATCTACAAAATGTACAGTGTAATGTTAAATGTATACAATGGTCTTTCCCCCTGCTCCAACCTCCAACCTATGTATGTGTATGTGTCTTTCGGGGGGGTTTGGGATAAAGTGGAAGTCAAATTTCCATTGGATCTTGTGTAGTCATCTTCATCTTCCTCATCTTCTAGGCCCAGGACAAGAGGAAAGCTCTGGAGGAGACTAAAGCCTACACCACCCAGTCTCTGGCGAGCGTTGCCTACCAGATCAATGCCTTAGCCAACAATGTGCTGCAGCTGCTGGACATCCAGGCCTCGCAGCTGCGCCGGATGGAGTCCTCCATCAACCACATCTCTCAGGTCAGGAGAGATAAACATTAGAGCTGGGTGTTATGGAAATAAATCCATATCGCAACACATTTTCTGAATTTATGCTTAAAGGGAACAACTCAAAACCTACGTACATCTACGTATGGGTTGTTTAAGTTGCATCTCTTTATATTCCCAGTATTACTTCATCAAATCTCTAGTTATCGATTATACACACATACAATTCATCATATTTTCATATCTTCACAGAATCCATATAGAACGTTAGAAATTCTTAGGTACTCACTTCAACTAAATCCATTGGCTCAGCAATCTCCGATAAATAGAACAATGTTTATACCATTAATATGCACCACAGTTTTTTATTATTATCCTTTACTAGTTTGATTGTTGTAGCCATCAATTGTCCCATTAATAATCACCCATATTAGCAAACGCATTTAATTTCAAACTTCACATTTCTCTAGTATAGGCTACTTATCGAAATGAACGATATCAGCAAAATGCCTGCAATAAGTGATTGATATGGTCAGTGTCGATAATTTCCGATTTATCGTCCCAGCTTTCGTACACATACACACATACAGTGGGGCAAAAAAAGTATTTAGTCAGCCACCAATTGTGCAAGTTCTCCCACTTAAAAAGATGAGAGAGGCCTGTAATTTTCATCATAGGTACACTTCAACTATGGCAGACAAAATGAGAAGAAAAAAAATCCAGAAAATCACATTGTAGGATTTTTTATGAATTTATTTGCAAATTATGGTGGAAAATAAGTATGCGCTGATGACTAAACACGTTTGCGCAGGCAAATGCTTGCCGCACTGGTCTCATGTCCTAATTTTGATAGCTAGCTAACATGAGCTACTTAGCTCATCATGACTGCAGGCACATTACCTGAATTATAGATCTGCGCTATAACTCTTGTTTTTTGCAGATTGCATATTTCAGAAAACTAACCAAATAACCCCACTATCTAACATAATTGGCCCAAACAGTAACAGTTTTCCTTTTGTATCAAGGACGAGTGTTCACTTTAGTGCCAGTCCAGTGTTAGCATATAAGTGGTACAGTTTGCTAGCTAGCTAGCTAAGCTAACAATCTTGCTCTCTAGAAAGCTGAGCTAACGACCTTGCTGGCTAGGTAGCCAGCTAATGTTAACTAAGTGAGATGTGATGAGGACAAGGCTGCTTGCTTGGTGAAGTGTACTTTTGATTATATACTTATTCAAATATGTTGGCTGAGGCAAGCTACTACTCTCTCTCACGTTGTGACCTAGGGCTGATGTTCAATGAGTAGCTGGTAGAGCTCCAAAATATAAATAAATGACATCAAATGAGCAGACATTCTTTGTTTCTCCTACGTATGCAGTGCATTCGGAAAGTATTCAGACCCCTTGACTTTTTCCACATTTTGTTACATCTAAAATGTGTATATATATATTTTTTTAAACAGAAATACCTTATTTACATTAGTATTCAGACCTTTTGCTATGAAACTAGATATTGAGCTCATGTGCACCCTGTTTCATTGTATCCTCTTTGAGATGTATTTACAACTTGATTAGAGTCCACCTGTGGTAAATTCAATTGATTGGACATGATTTGGAAAGACACACACCTGTCTATATAAGGTCCCACAGTTGACTGTGTATGTCAGAGCAAAGAGATACTTTTGCTGCTTTTTTGGGTTTTCCATGCGAAAGTCTTTTAAGGGATTATGCAAGCATACTTGTTCGGATCGGCTAGTCGACTTCGGGTTGGCGCCAGCTGAACTGAAGCATGCTGATGCCTTTAGAGCAGGAGGTGAGATGAGTTGACAATCCAGGTGTTTTACAGTCTAGTTGGGACTATTAGAGCATACTAACCAATGAGGCTTTCCAGGGATTGGGTTTTCCAACCCTAGCTTTGAGGGGGTTAGGGTGCAAAACATCATAAGACACTTGGTGAGAGATTAATTCCTATAGCAAAAATTCCTATGAACAGTTTATAGCAAAATCCCCCCAGAGTCTTGACCAAGTGGACCAGTCTTGACCAACTAAACGGTCTGCGTTGGGGCAGCGTTGCCCATCTCTCAACTGTCATTGCAGGAATCCTTCTATTAACAGTTGAGCATCAGATGACATGAGACTGGTTTTTACTCATGAACATATGAAAAGTTAATATCTAACTATTCTTAACTGAATTATGTAATGTACAATGACAATTCATTTAAATACTGTCTACATTAGGGCTATTATATAAAAAAACATTTGTTTTTTTGGTTGTTTTTTTGTCATGCATATAGTTAGGCAACCTGCTTAAACAACAGTACATAATCATGAATGACAATGTTTTCAATCCAAATGAGAAATTATTATTATTATCTCTTGAAATGAACCTTTTTCTCTTGGAGAAAGAAATATCTTGAAAAAATTGTCAATGCTGATGTACATTTAAAAGACTTTCCAAGTTTCACATGCTATTGTTGGGTAAAAAAAAAGATTTTCTCTACTGTTGGGGAAATGTACTGTCAGGATTACATGAGACTTGCACATAAAGATAGAAGGAGTTGTGGCGTTAACCACTGATGAAGATTTCAATGACCACCCGTACGTAAAAGGTATGCACGCATGACCGTTAGTCGCTTTGTATAAAAGTGTCTGCTAAATGGTATATGTTATACTATTAGTATTATTATTATTATTGATTCAGCAGATCTTATCTGTTTGTGGTAGGCAATCATATGAAGATCCAATCTACAGAGAATGTAGTGCACCTCTTTGATGTCGACCTGAACAGTAACAGAGGAACCAACGCATTTCTAACCACATAGCAAAACCTTTGATTCTCTCTTTCTTCTTTTCTTTCCTGCCCTCTCATTCTCATTTTGTTTGGGATTTTTTGTTGTTGCTGTCTTTCTGTATGAGCTGTTTGTGAGCCCCCTATCTCTGATTCAGACAGGAAATGGGCATGAAGGGTTTGGTGCTGGTTCCAAGCTGAAACTGGGCGTGACCATGTTGTTTCCTCTCCAAAAATAAGTTACAACCTTGTTTTCTATTTTTATCACACGGCACATAAAATGTGTAGCATTGAATGCAGAGAGGTTTGTGTGGCTGCAGCTCAGGGACTTCTTTAAGGTCGTTCCAGAGGGTCAAATGAACTACCTGTCTATTAAATATTCCCTTTATCTCTCACTTGTTGTAACGGATCACTTCGTCGTCTGACGACAAGTATGAAATATCGGACCAATGCGCTGCGTGGTAAGTGTCCATGTTAATTTATTAACTGAACACACAAAACAAAATAACGAAGTGAATGGAAGAAACAAAACAGTTCTGCAAGGTGACATACACTAAACAGAAAACAACCACCCACAAATAAGAGTGGGAAAACAGGCTACCTAAGTATGGTTCTCAATCAGAGACAACGATTGGGAACCATACCAGGCCAAACACATAGAAATACCAAACATAGAACAAAAACATTGAATTCCCACCCCAACTGACGCCCTGACCAACCTAAAATAGAAACATTCAAAAGGAACTAAGTGTCACGTTCTGACCTTAGTTATTTTGTTATGTCTTTGTTTTAGTATGGTCAGGGCGTGAGTTGGGTGGGTAGTCTATGTTCTTTTTTCTATGTTGTGGTTTTGTGTTTGGCCTGGTATGGTTCTCAATCAGAGGCAGGTGTCGTTCATTGTCTCTGATTGAGAATCATACTTAGGTAGCCATTTCCCACCTGTGTGGTGTGGGTGATTGTTTTCTGTTACAGTATGTGTATGTCTCTTTACAGAACTGTTTCATTTCGCTCTCCTTTGTTATTTTCTTTAGTGTTCTCTGTTTAATAAATATAATGATGAACACTTACCACGCTGCGCTTTGGTCCTCACCTCATTCCAACGACGAGCGTGACACTAAGGTCAGGATGTGACACTTGTTCTCCATCTCTAGCTCCTGCAGCAATGGAATCCCTAAAGAGTAGTTAACCCAGTTGGATGAATAGTGACTGAAGTGTGACCTCATTGCCTAGGGTCACACACACACACACACACACACACACACACACACACACACACACACACACACACACACACACACACAGTCTTGTACAGCTAACCTTGTGGCGACACACAATTCAGTCCCATTCAAAATCCTATTTTCCCTAAACCTAACACTAATTCTAGCCTTAACCCTAAACCCCCTAGAAATAGCATTTGACCTTGTAACAAAATGTCTGGTCCTCACAAGAGTAGTTAAATACCTCCACACACACACACACGCACCATCTAATCCCCCCCCCCTCTCACACTCACATCATCATCTCTCTCTTACTGACTGAAGTGTGACCTAAATGCCCAGAGACATACACATCCACCCACCCTCATTCCTTCATCTATCGTTCATAAGAATCAACCCTCTGAGGCTCTAACAGGAGACAGGCAACCTGCTGTGAGATCATATCATTTATGACTGTAATTTAAAAGGATATGGGAAGCACTCACAGCTTCAACTGACCCAGATGGGAGTCGTCTTTGGAATGGTCTCCAAGTTAAAGACAGTGTTCTTTGGTCGTGTTCATTAGGGCACACAGTAGGAAAACCTTTTGCAACAAAAAAGGACACGTCCAGTGGAGTTATTGGTCCCTCCCTGTTTCAACCCCTAAGGGCCACTAAATGTGAAATACTGTTGTTGTAGTCCATCAGTATGAATAGTTTATACGCTTTCTTAATGCTGCCATAAAAATGACTTAATGGAGGTGTTAAACAATCATGGTAAAATGTAATGATCTAAGACTGTAGTAAAAATCTATGACAGACACACCAAACATATGACAGTGTAAAGTCACTGTAATTACATTTAGCAGAGCACTCCTTCCTCTTCCTTGCTTCTAATCCTCTCTCTCTCTCTCTCCCCATCCCTCCATTCAGACAGTGGACATCCACAAGGAGAAGGTGGCACGGCGAGAGATCGGCATCCTGACCACCAACAAGAACACGTCGCGCACGCACAAGATCATCGCCCCAGGCAACATGGAGCGGCCAGTCCGGTACATCAGGAAGCCCATCGACTACACGCTGCTGGACGACGTGGGCCACGGTGTCAAAGTAAGAGCCCCCCCCCCCCCTTTCTCAAAGTAAAAGCAACAGACTGGAGTCACATCATCCTCAGCCCTAGTGCCTCATACTGACTTTTTCAGAAAAAAACACTACTCTATATGTAATACTGCATTGACGTCTCCAGTAATCATGCTGGTTTCGGCTTACACAGTTAGTCATCATTCCCTTAGGTGTGTACTAGTCCTTGTATAAATCCATTTTCCTGAGAGGCAAACACACAATTAGCACCAGATTCACGCCTGGAACAGTCATGTAAGTGGTCTGTCTAGCCATTTTATTGCCATTTGATTACTTCCACTTAATTAAATCATGCTAATCAATAAACTGCCCTTTTTAGTTAATGAAGTGCAGTAGGGCGTGTGAAGATTTAACATAACACTGTAGCTGTCAGTGTAGTAGGCAAAGCCATCAGTGGTTACAAGCTTGGCTCCTCTAACCTCTGTCTGTGTCCAAGAACTCTAGGAGGTTACTGGCTGGGAAGTCTGACGCCATCATATCCCCCGTGAATTGTGGGAAAATAATCTTTCAGATATCTTCCGGTTCCATCTTCATTTTTTATTTTCCCTCCCTTGGATCTCTCTCTCTCTCTCTTGCTCTCTCTCTCTCTCTCTCTCTATCTCTCTCTCTCTCTCTCTCTCTCTCTCTCTATCTCTCTCTCTCTCTCTCTCTCTCTCTCTCTCTCTCTCCCTCCCTCCCTCCCTCCCTCTCTCTTTCTCTCACTTTGAGCTTGTTGTGTGTATTGGTTGCTGCCTGTCATTGATAGTCCTTTATTTGCCATGGTGTGCTATGCATGAATGAATCACTATATTACTCTTGCTGTGACTGTGTCTTATGTTAGATAATGAGTTTGTTTGTTGATATTCTTCTAACATCCGCTGCAAAGCAATTCTAACCAAGAGAGGCCCTATTAACATATTTGTCTTAGTCTCATGATACAAATGGATTTGAGAATTTGCAGCCATACAGAATTAGTGAATGGATACATGCATATAGTATATAATATGTCTGTCCACTATATTGGGGTTTCCTATAGTGACCAAATTTACAATATGACTTCTCGGTCTACACTTTGGTACTGTACTGTTAACGTATTCCAGCTACTCAAGAACACAAAGAGATCAACATAATTTCAGTCATGACCCCCGATGACATCATACGGGGTATTTTTCTTCTGACCTTTTCTTCCCATCTTTTTGACTACAAAACACACAAAAGTTTCACAATGTTCACATATGTAGAAACTAGTATGACGCCGAAGATAATGGATATGATGTTAAAAAGGGGTGAAGTGCACCTTTTAAGATAAGTTTCTTGTGTCTGGTACAGAAAGCTGTCAGATTCATGCTTCTCAGGACTCGGTAGTGCAATGTACTGAATCTGATGCACCTCCATTTTGATTCCTCGGGTTTCACTGTGTCTGCTTCATGGTTGACAGACAGTCAGACAGAGAGGGAGCCCTCTCAGATTTCCCCTCTCTCCACCGAAACATTTGTGTGTTATAATAATTCAGAGCCATTGAAATCAGCCCAGTGCCACAACAGCCACTGTGTGTGTGTGTGTGTGTGTGTGTGTGTGTGTGTGTGTGTGTGTGTGTGTGTGTGTGTGTGTGTGTGTGTGTGTGTGTGTGTGTGTGTGTGTGTGTGTGTGTGTGTGTGTGTGTGTGTGTGTGTGTGTGGATATACATACATATATACATACATACATTAAATATACATACATTAAACATACACATTTTAATGCCGATGAGGTCCAAGTGGTTGGATGTGTGTGTGTTTTTGGATGTATGTTTAAGCAGACTTGTGTAGTATGAGCGCCATGCGTTTTTGTGTGTGTGTGTTATGTATGGGATTGGGGTTTGTGTGGTGTGTGTGTGGGGCTCATGTACTGTATGTATACGTGTGCATGCGCGTGTGAATAGCTCATTAGCCCAACTCATTCTCACAGCCTATTTCCCCTTCGTTGGGACAGGAGAAGTCCCCGGGGGCTCGCCTTGGACAATGAATACCAAATCACTCTCCTCGCCTCCCGGTTACCGTGGTATCCTCCCAATAGTCATTACTGACAGACAGTTGCCCCTGGAGATGGAGGCGTGTGTCTTCCCCCTACAGACACATCCATAGTGACAGCCCAGGGAGCTTTGCAACAATTACGAATCAGGAGACATTTTAGAGAGACAGGGTAGTCGACTCACCAGTCACTGTAAACGCAAGCCATGTGTTAGACCACACTGACTGACTGACTGATTACAACAGCTAGCTTCCAGTAGAATCCAAATCAGGCATTTGACAGACTGAACTGTGAGCTATCTCAATTAGGGTGCAGGTTTTAGTGGGAGCTAGCTGTCATTGATAAGGTTCAATATTAGGTGTTGGATAAATAGAGTAGGAAATTCAGAGGTTACAGTTCACTATTCAGGCTAATTCAGGAACTTAATCATTGAGAACTCAAGTATTTTATCCCTGCTACCTCTATCTCTTTTTAAATTATATTTTCACTGTATTCCTAACTAGAATAGTTACAAAATAATACTCTCTAATCCAGTGGTTCCGAAATGTTGTTTGCACACAACTTAAAATTGACAGTAGAAAATGCAGGGGACACCACTTGGGAAAATGATATATTCCCTAGTCAACGCTGTGTGTTTATATTCATTCTATTTTATGTCCCGCAGGCTGTCAACACATGATAATGACATGAAACAAGTGTTAGTCATCTTTCTTGTCTTAACCAATAAGTACAAGAGTTCTTACTATGTCTCCTCCATTGAGCCCAAGAGTTACTCCTTAGGTCTTACTCCCCTGCTACTCTTAACCAATGAGCACAGCTGTAGTTCTCACTCTGTCTCTTCTCTTAACCAATAAGCACACGTGTTAATCCCTTTGTTCTTACTCACCTGCTACTCTTAACCAATGAGCATGTTTTTTTTTTGTCTCTCTTCTCTTTTTTACTGCCTGCACTCAGTGGCTTAAAGCCAAGGTAAGAGCTGTGTTTCTCCCCCTACCCATGATGCTTTGGCCCTAAGCCCCCATTACTCTGAGTCGCCTCATTTCGTAACATCAGTATATGTTGTATGTATATTAAAACTTCATGAGAGAATGTAGTCCTAATATAAGGTCCTTGTTATGTCTCCAAATGATCTAAATTACCTCTCAATTAAACAATATAGATACCAATTACAATACCATCACAAAACACTAAAAGTGAAAGCAAAATGTTAACTATAAACTGCACCGTACTGTCATAGGATACTTGCACAATGTAACATACAGTAATTGCCTTTGTAAAAGTTTGAACAGTAGGCCACCTATGACTGAGTATCCATGTTTTTCTTTTTAATAGCAACATGGCAACAACCAGCCAGCGAGGGGAGGAGGTGGAGGGGGGACATTATCGAGGACCAATCCACCGACACAGAAACCCCCGAGCCCACCCATGGCTGGTCGTGGAACTCTTGGGTATGGTATCCCAAAAATGTGTGTATGAGTGGGTCTGTCCCTGTGTGAGCTTGTGTTGTGCTGATGCGCACTTAAGTTATTGGTGTGTTTGTGCACATGTGTGTTTTCTTAACGTGCAAAAATATTTTTGGTGTGTGTTGTGTTGACATACGCTTAATGTTCTAAATGTGTGTGTCCTCTCCAGGCGAAACACCCCATATAAGACCCTGGAGCCAGTCAAGCCTCCAACGGTGCCTAACGACTATATGACCAGCCCAGCACGACTAGGCAGCCAGCACAGCCCTGCACGCACTGCCTCCCTCAACCAGAGACCCAGAACACACAGGTAAAACACACTGCACACCCCTAATTTGCAGTGGGCCACTGGAGCGTGTGTGTGTTAGTGTGTTTTACACCTTTCAAACCAAGACGTGGTGAAGCCAACGTTTTGCAGACTTTTCTTTATATCTGAAAGGTATTGCCAGCAACAAAGCCTGCATGGTTGACCAATGAGCCCAGTTCATCTTGTCATCCAATCAAACAATGTTTTAATGACCACATTTGTGCTGACAACAAAGGGGACCGCTAGTCTCTACACACGGTAGCCGGATTTACTCGCAGTTCAATAGCCGTTTACCGCAGCTCGTCTGTAAGAGCCTTCATGTGATTAAAAACCAAGCGTTCCACTTAATGAAGGCTGAATTTCTTTTGTCCCTCAGAAGTGTTCCTTTTTTTGTTCGTCAAGTAGCCAAGCTGATCAATAAAGGGTTGTGAGATTACTTTGAAATAAATCTTATTCAACAAAGCTTTATTAAAATATCAAGTTTGTGATCAGCAAAACAGTGAGCGGACATCCCCTTTTTATCTGTAGGCCTACATTATTTTATCTAGCTCCCATTTTTTTCTTTTAACTATTGCTTGCTTTTTATTTCATATGATTAAAAACCAAGCCTTCCTCAGGCTACCCTTACACTAGGCCAGGAATTGGCCGCTGGTGGCCCCTGGACCCAATTTTTATTTTGGGGGGGTTGACTAAACTTCGGGGTCTCAACTTACTGTTAGATTAATAGAATACACAAGGTGCAATTTCAAAATTTGGTTGTGCATCAGCAGTCACTTAATTAGTCCATGTCAGCATTTTTTTTTAGATTGGTAAATTAGTCCATTATGTTTATGTCACGCCTGTTCCCGCTCTCGCTCTCATTACGCACACCTGTGCTCATTGGACTCACCTGGACTCCTTCACAGTGTTGATTGATCGTCTGTTCCTCAGTTTTGTTTCCCGTGTCAGTATTATTATCATAATGTCATTTTGTTTCCCCTGTCCATACGCTGTCCTTCCTCTGTTTGATGTCCATTTTCCATTAAATGTTCACTCCCTGTACTTGCTTTTCGTCTCCAGCGTCGGTCCTTACAGAATACTGACACCCCTATTTGAAGCATCAGGGAGATCTTGTTTTTTGTTTTTGGTGGTGACGTTGGGTCTGGGTGCCGCCGATGGTACCGGGGGTGCCTCAGCGGGCTCGGCTGGCTTCCACGCCTTAGCTGGCTCGAGAGGTTTCCTTGCCTCGGTTGGCTCGGCAGGCTCCCATGCCACGTCATGCCTCGGCCGGCTCGTCGGGCTCCTATGCCTCAGCCGATCATCAGGCTCCCATCCCACATCATGCCTCAGCCGGCCCGCCAGGCTCCCAAGCTTCAGCCGGCTCGTCATGTTCCCTTGCCTCAGCGGGATCGTCAGGCTTTCACACCTCAGCCGGACCATCGGGCTCCCACGCGTTAGCCGGCTCGTCGGGCTTCTACTCCTCAACCGGCTAGTCCAGCGCCCATGCCTCGGCCGGCCCGTCAGGCTCGCCCAAGTGGGACGCCAGGTGGGACGCCAGGTTGGGACTCGGCATTCAACACCATAGTACCCTCCAAGCTCGTCATCAAGCTCGAGACCCTGGGTCTCGACCCCGCCCTGTGCAACTGGGTACTGGACTTCCTGACGGGTCGCCCCCAGGTGGTGAGGGTAGGCAACAACATCTCCACCCCGCTGATCCTCAACACTGGGGCCCCACAAGGGTGCGTTCTGAGCCCTCTCCTGTACTCCCTGTTCACCCACGACTGCGTGGCCACGCACGCCTCCAACTCAATCATCAAGTTTGCGGACGACACAACAGTGGTAGGCTTGATTACCAACAACGACGAGACAGCCTACAGTGAGGAGGTGAGGGCCCTCGGAGTGTGGTGTCAGGAAAATAACCTCACACTCAACGTCAACAAAACTAAGGAGATGATTGTGGACTTCAGGAAACAGCAGAGGGAACACCCCCCTATCCACATCGATGGAACAGTAGTGGAGAGGGTAGTACGTTTTAAGTTCCTCGGCATACACATCACAGACAAACTGAAATGGTCCACTCACACAGACAGCATTGTGAAGAAGGCGCAGCTGCGCCTCTTCAACCTCAGGAGGCTGAAGAAATTTGGCTTGTCACCAAAAGCTCACAAACTTCTACAGATGCACAATCGAGAGCATCCTGGCGGGCTGTATGACCGCCTGGTACGGCAACTGCTCCGCCCACAACTGTAAGGCTCTCCAGAGGGTAGTGAGGTCTGCACAACGCATCACCGGGGGCAAACTACCTGCCCTCCAGGACACCTACACCACCCGATGTTATAGGAAGGCCATAAAGATCATCAAGGACAACAACCACCCGAGCCACTGCCTGTTCACCCCGCTATCATCCAGAAGGCGAGGTCAGTACAGGTGCATCAAAGCTGGGACCGAGAGACTGAAAAACAGCTTCTATCTCAAGGCCATCAGACTGTTAAACAGCCACCACTAACATTGAGTGGCTGCTGCCAACACACTGACTCAACTCCAGCCACTTTAATAATGGGAATTGATGGGAAATTAAGTAAAATATATCACTAGCCACTTTAAACAATGCTACCTAATATAATGTTTACATACCCTACATTATTCATCTCATATGTATACGTATATACTGTACTCTATATCATCTACTGCATCCTTATGTAATACATGTATCACTAGCCACTTTAACTATGCCACTTTGTTTACATACTCATCTCATATGTACAGTGCCTTGCGAAAGTATTCGGCCCCCTTGAACTTTGCGACCTTTTACCACATTTCAGGCTTCAAACATAAAGATATAAAACTGTATTTTTTTGTGAAGAATCAACAACAAGTGGGACACAATCATGAAGTGGAACGACATTTATTGGATATTTCAAACTTTTTTAACAAATCACAAACTGAAAAATTGGGCGTGCAAAATTATTCAGCCCCCTTAAGTTAATACTTTGTAGCGCCACCTTTTTCTGCGATTACAGCTGTAAGTCGCTTGGGGTATGTCTCTATCAGTTTTGCACATCGAGAGACTGAATTTTTTTCCCATTCCTCCTTGCAAAACAGCTCGAGCTCAGTGAGGTTGGATGGAGAGCATTTGTGAACAGCATTTTTTAGTTCTTTCCACAGATTCTCGATTGGATTCAGGTCTGGACTTTGACTTGGCCATTCTAACACCTGGATATGTTTATTTTTGAACCATTCCATTGTAGATTTTGCTTTATGTTTTGGATCATTGTCTTGTTGGAAGACAAATCTCCGTCCCAGTCTCAGGTCTTTTGCAGACTCCATCAGGTTTTCTTCCAGAATGGTCCTGTATTTGGCTCCATCCATCTTCCCATCAATTTTAACCATCTTCCCTGTCCCTGCTGAAGAAAAGCAGGCCCAAACCATGATGCTGCCACCACCATGTTTGACAGTGGGCATGGTGTGTTCAGGGTGATGAGCTGTGTTGCTTTTACGCCAAACATAACGTTTTGCATTGTTGCCAAAAAGTTCAATTTTGGTTTCATCTGACCAGAGCACCTTCTTCCACATGTTTGGTGTGTCTCCCAGGTGGCTTGTGGCAAACTTTAAACAACACTTTTTATGGATATCTTTAAGAAATGGCTTTCTTCTTGCCACTCTTCCATAAATATACGACTGATTGTTGTCCTATGGACAGAGTCTCCCACCTCAGCTGTAGATCTCTGCAGTTCATCCAGAGTGATCATGGGCCTCTTGGCTGCATCTCTGATCAGTCTTCTCCTTGTATGAGCTGAAAGTTTAGAGGGACGGCCAGGTCTTGGTAGATTTGCAGTGGTCTGATACTCCTTCCATTTCAATATTATCGCTTGCACAGTGCTCCTTGGGATGTTTAAAGCTTGGGAAATCTTTTTGTATCCAAATCCGGCTTTAAACTTCTTCACAACAGTATCTCGGACCTGCCTGGTGTGTTCCTTGTTCTTCATGATGCTCTCTGCGCTTTTAACGGACCTCTGAGACTATCACAGTGCAGGTGCATTTATACAGAGACTTGATTACACACAGGTGGATTGTATTTATCATCATTAGTCATTTAGGTCAACATTGGATCATTCAGAGATCCTCACTGAACTTCTGGAGAGAGTTTGCTGCACTGAAAGTAAAGGGGCTGAATAATTTTGCACGCCCAATTTTTCGATTTGTTAAAAAAGTTTGAAATATCCAATAAATGTCGTTCCACTTCATGATTGTGTCCCACTTGTTGTTGTTTCTTCACCAAAAAATACAGTTTTATATCTTTATGTTTGAAGCCTGAAATGTGGCAAAAGGTCGCAAAGTTCAAGGGGGCCGAATACTTTCGCAAGGCACTGTATATACTGTACTCGATACCATCTACTGTATCTTGCCTATGCTGCTCTGTACCATCACTCATCCATATATCTTTATGTACATATTCTTTATCCCCTTACACTGTGTATAAGACAGTAGTTTTGGAATTGTTAGTTAGTTTACTTGTTGGTTATTACTGCATTGTCGGAACTAAAAGCACAAGCATTTCGCTACACTCGCATTAACATCTGCTAACCATGTGTATGTGACAAATAAAATTTGATTTGATTTGATTTGAAAAAGGTGCCCATAGGGGGAGGCGGTACTGTCACCCCTGCTCCCTCTCTCCCTCGGCTGCCCTTTATTACGCACACCTGTCACCATTACTATGCGCATCTGCTCTCATTGGACTCGCCTGGACTCCTTAATGTTGTTGATTGCCCCCTCTATATCTGTCTGTTCCTCAGTTTTGTTCCCAGTGTCAGCATTATTGTCGTAATGTCATTTTGTTTGATGTCCGTTTATTCACTCCCTGTACTTGCTTCTCATCTCCAGCGTCGGTCCTTACAGTTTATAAAACATTACATTTGGGAGCTGTATAAAGTTGAGTGGACATTTCCCCTTTCTCTTGATATCGGATATTTATCCAGCTTCTGTGAAAACTTTGAATGTGCGTAAAACCCTCCAGTCGTTATTGCCTTAATATTATATGCCCACGGTAGGGGAATTACGGAGCCTGCAACTGTATTGAAACAGCCTATTTAAAACAAGTTGTTGTTTTGTTTTTATTAGAATTTGATTGGAATTATTCACTGTCTTTTTAGGCCTTATCAAAGTAAATGTAATCTTGCCTATTGACAACATTTGGGATACCCACTGTAATCCCTGGGTCGAATCCAGGCAGTATTGCTACTCAGGCCCAGAAGCTAAGATATGCATAGTATTAGTAGATGTGTGTAGAAAACACTCTGAAGTTTCTAAAACGGTTTCAATGATGTCTCTGAGTATAACAGAACTCCTATGGCAGGCAAAAACCTGAGAAAAAACCCAACCAGGAAGTGGGAAATCTGAGGTTTGTATGTTTTCAAGTCTTTGTCTATCCAAGATAGTGTGAATTTGGTCCGATTGCATTTCCTAAGGCTTCCACTAGATGTCAACAGTCTTTAGATACTTGTTTCAGGCTTCTACTGTGAAGGGGGAGCGAATAAGAGCTGTTTGACTAAGAGATCTGGCAGAATGCCATGAGCTAAGTCATGTGCGCGGCCGTGAGAGTGAACTGCGTTCCTTTTCATTTCTAGAGACAAAGGAATTGTCCGGTTGAAACATTATTGAAGATTTATGATAAAAACATCCTAAAGATTGATTCTATACATTGTTTGACATGTTTCTATGAAATGTAAGGGAACTTTTTGACTTTTCGCCTGGACTAAGTGCCTGCGCCTCGTGAATTTGGATTTGTGAACTAAACGTGCAAACAAAAAGGAGGAATTTGGACATAAATGATGGACTTTATTGAACAAAACAAACATTTATTGTGGAACTGGGATTACTGGGAGTGCATTCCGATGAAGATCATCAAAGGTAAGTGACTATTTATAATGCTATTTCTGACTTCTGTTGACTCCACAACATGGCGGGTATCTGTATGGCTTGTTTTGGTGCCTGAGCGCTGTACTCAGATTATTGCATGGTGTGCTTTTTCCATAAAGCTTTTTTGAAATCTGACACAGCGGTTGCATCAAGGAGAAGTATATCTTTAATTCCATGCATACCACTTGTATTTTCATCAACATTTATGATGAGTGTTTCTGTAAATTGATGTGGCTCTCTGCAAAATCACCGGATGTTTTGGAAGCAAAACATTACTGAACATAACCCGCCAATGTAAACTAAGATTTTTGGATATAAATATGAACTTTATCAAACAAAACATACATGTATTGTGTAACAAGAAGTCCTACGAGTGCCATCTGATGAAGATCATCAAAGGTTAGTGATTAATTTGATCTCTATTTCTGCTTTTTGTGACTCCTCTCTTTGGCTGTTATTCTGTGACTAGGCGCTGACCTAAGATAATGCATGGTATGCTTTCGTCGTAAAGCCTTTTTGAAATCGGACACTGTGGTGGGATTAACAACAAGTTTATCTTTAAAATTGTGTATAATACTTGTATGTTTGAGGAATTTTAATTATGACATTTCTGTTGTTTTGAATTTGGCGCCCTGCACTGTCTGTTGTCAAATCGATCCCGTTAGCGGAATTTCAGCCGTAAGAAGTTAACTGACTTGCCTAGTTAAATAAAGGTTAAATATAAAAAATAAAGCCCCAATATCAGTGTGGATGCTATGTATACAGTTGAAGTCGGAAGTTTACATACACTTAGGTTGGAGTCATTAAAACTCGTTTTTCAACCACTCCACAAATGTCTTGTTAACAAACTATAGTTTTGGCAAGTCTGCTAGGACATCTACTTTGTGCATGACACAAGTAATTTTTCCAACAATTGTTTACAGACAGATTATTTCACTTATAATTCACTGTATCACAATTCCAGTGGGTCAGAAATGTACATTCACTAAGTTGACTGTGCCTTTAAACAGCTTAGAAAATTCCAGAAAATTATGTCATGGCTTTAGAAGCGTCTGATAGGCTAATTGACATAATTTGAGTCAATTGGAGGTGTACCTGTGGATTTATTTCAAAGCCTACCTTCAAACTCAGTGCCTCTTTGCTTGACATCATGGGAAAATCAAAAGAAATCAGCCAAGACCTCAGACAAAAGATTGTAGACCTCCACAAGTCTGGTTCATCCTTGGGAGCAATTTCCAAATGCCTGAAGGTATCACGTTCATCTGTACAAACAATTGTACGCAAGTATAAACACCACGGAACCACACAGCCGTCATACTGCTCAGAAAGGAGACACGTTCTGTCTCCTAGAAAGGAAGTACTTTGGTGCGAAAAGTGCAAATCAATCCCAGAACAGCGAAGGATCTTGTGAAGACGCTGGAGGAAACCGGAACAAAAGTATCTATGTCCACAGTAAAAACGAGTCCTATATCGACATAACCTGAAAGGCCGCTGTCACACCCTGACCATAGTTTGCTTTGTATGTTTCTATGTTTTGTTTGGTCAGGGTGTGATCTAAGTGGGCATTCTATGTTGTGTGTCTAGTTTGTCTATTTCTATGTTTGGCCTGATATGGTTCTCAATCAGAGGCAGGTGTTAGTCATTGTCTCTGATTGGGAACCATATTTAGGTAGCCTGTTTTGTGTTGGGTTTTGTGGGTGGTTGTTTCCTGTCTTTGTGTTTGTTGCACCAGATAGGGCTGTTTCGGTTTTTCCACGTTTATTGTTTTGTATTATGTTCATATTTAGTTTTCTTATTAAAAAACATGAACTTCAACCACGTTGCATTTTGGTCCGCCTCTCCTTCCCAGGTTGAATCCCGTTACAGCCGCTCAGCAAGGAAGAAGCCGCTACGGTTTGCAACTGCACATGGGGACAAAGATCATACTTTTTGAGAAATGTCCTCTGGTCTGATGAAACAAAAATAGAACTGTTTGGCCATAATGACCATTGTTATGTTTGGAGGAAAAGGGGGAGGCTTGCAAGCTGAAGAACACCATCCCAACCGTGAAGCATGGGGGTGGCAGCATCATGTTGTGGGGGTGCTTTGCTGCAGGAGGGACTGGTGCACTTCACAAAATACCCGAAACATTTGACCCAAGTTAAACAATTTAAAGAAAATGCTACCAAATACTAATTGAGTGAATGTAAACTTCTGACCCACTGGGAATGTGATGAAATAAATAAAAGCTGAAATAAATCATTCTCTCCTATCATTCTGACATTTCACATTCTTAACCTCTAGCGACGAGCAATCCCGTATCCGGGAGCGTAATCATAGCCTCAAGCTCATTACCATAACGCAACGTTAACCTCTTGGAACTCCCCATACCGGATCCGGTATCAGGAATACAGACTCAAGCTCATTAACATAACGCAACGTTAACTATTCATGAAAATCGCAAATGAAATGAAATAAATATGCTAGCTCTCAAGCTTAGCCTTTTGTAAACAACACTGTCATCTCAGATTTTCAAAATATGCTTCTCAACCATAGGAAAACAATAATTTGTGTAAAAGTAGCTAGCTAGCGTAGCATTTAGCGTTAGCATTAGCGTTAGCATCCAGCACGCAACATTTCAACAAAAACATAAAAGCCTTCAAATAAAATAATTTACCTTTGAAGAACTTCGGATGTTTTCAATGAGGAGACTCTCAGTTAGATAGCAGATGCTCAGTTTTTCCCAAAAAGATTCTTTGTGTATTAGAAATAGCTCCGTTTTGCACATCACATTTGGCTACCAAAAAAAAAACGAAAATTCAGTCCTCAAAACGCGAAGTTTTTTCCAAATTAACTCCATAATATCGACTGAAAACATGGCAAACGTTGTTTAGAATCAATCCTCAAGGTGTTTTTCACATATCTCTTCATTGATATATCGTTCTTGGACATACGGTTTCTCCCCTGAATCAAATGGAAAAGTACAAGCAGCTGGCAATTGCGCACCGAATTCCACGCAGGACACCAGGCGGACACTTGGAAAATGTAGTCTCTTATGGTCAATCTTCCAATGATATGCCTACAAATACGTCACAATGCTGCTAAGACCTTGGGGGAACGGCAGAGAGTGTAGGCTCATTCCTTGCGCAATCACAGCCATATAAGGAGACAATGGAAAACAGAGCTTCAGAAATTCTGCTAGTTTCCTGGTTGACACATCATCTTGGTTTCGCCTGTAGAATGAGTTCTGGGGCACTTACAGACAAAATCTTTGCAGATTCTGAAACTTCAGAGTGTTTTCTTTCAAAAACTGTCAAGAATATGCATAGTCGAGCATCTTTTCGTGACAAAATATCGCGCTTAAAACGGGAACGTTTTTTATCCAAAAATGAAATAGCGCCCCTAGAGATCCAAGAGGTTAACTATTCATGAAAATCGCAAATGAAATTAAATAAATGTATTGGCTCACAAACTTAGCCTTTTGTTAACAACACTGTCATCTCAGATTTTCAAAATATGCTTTTCAACCATAGCTACACAAGCATTTGTGTAAGAGTATTGATAGCTAGCATAGCATTAAGCCTAGCATTCAGCAGGCAACATTTTCACAAAAACAAGAAAAGCATTCAAATAAAATCATTTACCTTTGAAGAACTTCGGATGTTTTCAATGAGGAGACTCTCAGTTAGATAGCAAATGTTCAGTTTTTCCAAAAAGATTATTTGTGTAGGAGAAATCGCTCCGTTTTGTTCATCACGTTTGGCTAAGAAAAAAACCCGAAAATTCAGTCATTACAACGCCGAACTTTTTTCCAAATTAACTCCATAATATTGACAGAAACATGGCAAACGTTTAGAATCAATCCAAGGTGTTTTTCACATATCTATTTGATGATAAGTCATTCCTGGCAGTTGGGTTTCTCCTCTGAAACAAATGGAAAAATACACGCAGGTGGAGATTACGCAATAATTGCAACGGAGGACACCAAGCGAGCACCTGGTAAATGTAGTCTCTTATGGTCAATCTTCCAATGATATGCCTACAAATACGTCACAATGCTGCAGACACCTTGGGGAAACGACAGAAAATGTAAGCTCATTCCTGGCGCATTCACAGATATATAAGGAGACATTGGAACACAGCGCATTCCAAATCTGGGGCATTTCCGGTTTGAAATTTCATCTTGGTTTCGCCTATAGCATCAGTTCTGTGGCACTCACAGATAATATCTTTGCAGATTTGGAAACGTCAGTGTTTTCTTTCCAAAGCTGTCAATTATATGCACAGTCGAGCATCTTTTCATGACAAAATATCTTGTTTAAAACGGGAACGTTTTTTTATCCAAAAATTAAAAGAGCGCCCCATATATCAAAGAAGTTAAAATAAAGTGGTGCTCCTAACTGACCTAAGACAGGTGATTTTTTTTACGAAAATCTGAGTTTAAATGTATTTGGCGAAGGTATATGTAAACTTCCAACTTCAACTGTATATTTACATATTCAAGCCATGAAATAACTTAGAATAATGTGTAGTGTTAACATTTTCAACATATTTAGCAAAGATAGGATAGCCCCAAATGTTGTTATTTTGTTTTTGTTGGGTATTTATCAGACTAGGTTATAACGGACTAACATTAGAATTGGAGTTGATGACAACGCAATACATTAAAAAAAAATTAATACACAACTTGAAGAAGCCACATATTTAGGGACAGAGCATGTTCTGATTGGCCAGTGCAGAGTCAAGCCTCGACACACCTACAACAAATGTGTTCATCATAACCCAGCCTATTCGCACCTCCGTTAGCTTTTGCGCTCATAAGTCCTGCAGGGAAAATAGCTAAACAAATTCTGAGACACCCCCGGACCTATGGAGCTACCACCAGTCTAAGACATTGTGTTAAGTTTGTTAAAATAGAGCCCATTATGCTCTACAGCTGAATTGTGATAGGAGCTCATGCTGACAATATAATTACAGATTGTCTGACACTCTCTTTTGTCATCCTTCTCTTTTATTCTCTCTCTCTATGACTCTCTCTTTACCTCTTCCCCATCCCAATTTCTTCCCCACCATCCCCTCTCTCTCTCTCTCTCTCTCTCTCTCTCTCTCTCTCTCTCTCTCTCTCTCTCTCTCCCTCTCTCTCTCTCTCTCTCTCTCTCTCTCGCTGTCTCCGTCTCCGTCTCCGTCTCCGTCTCTGTCTCTGTCTCTCTCTCTCTCTCTCTCTCTCTCTCTCTCTCTCTCTCTCTCTGTGCAGTGGCAGCAGTGGGGGTAGTGGCGGGCGAGAGAACAGCGGCGGCAGCAGCATAAGTGTTCCTCTGGCTGTGCCCACTCCCTCCCCTCCCAGCCTGGGACCAGGTGAGCCCAGCGATACATCGCATTTAGATTAGCTTTGCATTTAACTAGCCATTCTATTATTGTAGATTCTTTGCTAGCTTAGTATTTAGGTGTCCATTCCATTGAATTAGCTTCTCTTTTAGCCTAGTTTAGCATTCAGCCTTCCATTCTGTTTGCTTCTTTGTTAGCATTGTTTAGTTCAGCAATTAGCTGTCAGTTCTGTCAAATTAGCTTCTCTGTTAACCTATTGGTAGTGTAGCATTTTAGCCTTTTTATTCTGTTAGCTTAGCATTAGCCTTTCTGTCTAGCTTTTCTGTTAGCTTAGCATTCAGCCTTCCATTCTGTATAGGATCTCTGATACCTTAGCTTAGAATTTAGACTTCCATTTTGGTACCTTTTCTTCTCTGTTAGCTTAGCATTTAGCTTTCCATTCTGTTATCTTAGCTTCTTATTTTGTTTAGCATAGCATTTAGCTGTCCTTTCTGTTTGACCAGTCTTATTCTTTTAGTATAGCAGTATCACCTATTTCTATCAGGCCTTTTCCTGTCTTCAACTTAGCATGTGTCTGGTTATTGTGTCAGCTAATCTTTTCATATTCATACGCTTAGCTGCCTATTTGTTCTGTCAATTGGGCATCTCTTTTGACAAACAATGGTGCTTGTCTGTTTGTTTTAGCCTCATATTATGCATCAGTTTTCCATACAATTCAGCTGTCCATTTAGATCTAGATTCATATGCATATTTTGATGATATTTTGGCAGCACAGTATATCTTCTCATGGAACTCTTTTTTTCTGTCTGGTTGGTTGTTGTACACCAGCCACAGCTGAGTCACTTCCATCCAACCACACATTAAATAAGTGCAGTTAAGACCGGGCCAACTTCAGTGAATTCACTAACTCTCTCACTCTCCTTTCCCTACCTTCTTTCTCCGTACCTCTCTCCCCACCTCAACAACGACCGCAGCAGTACCCCAGGGCCCAGGCCTGGGTCCCATCCCCATGTCCCAGTTTGGCACCATCTCGAGGCAGGTCTCCCGCCACAACTCCACCGCCACCTCAGCCTCCATGGTGTCGGCCACAGGTACCTACCGCCGGGCGCCCTCCGGCAGCTCCCATTTCTCCATGTCCCAGCAGCCCCACCTCAACGGGGGACCCGCATACCCCCAGAACTTAGGTAAGACCACGGGAATAATTTTTGTTGGATTATGGTTGAAGTAATGTTATGTTCAACCAAAGAAGAAAGAATAGACCGTAGTTGGATTATGGTTGAATGTTTGTAACCGACGAAAGAGCAACATCAATAGACCGTCGACTCAGTGTGTCCTGGATAGGAGTCAGTTTGAGGTAGCTCACTTTAATTAGCCTACAGATTGTCAACAGTGTAACTAGGTTGAACATAAAATATCCTCTGAAATCCTCTTTGATTGATTTGATCTTAACCAATACTCTCCATCATTTTAATGCTTCTGGTATTTTTGCAAATGACATAAGTGATCACTGTGCTATTGCCTGTGTGAGAGATGGTAACATTCCTAAGAAATCTCCACGTGTTATTACGAAAAGAAACTGGAAGCGGTTTGATATTCAAGGTTTTTTACATGATATATCTAGCATTGAATGGAATAGAATGGAATGAATCCCTGGTGTTGAACTAGCCTTTTCTTACTTCCACAACGCATTCTAGGATGTATGCAATAGGCATGCCCCTTTTAAAAGATTCAGGATTAAGGGCAAAGAGAACGCTTGGTTTACTAAGGAATTTACAAAAATCATAAGGGAACGAAATGCTATGTGGGCTAAAGCAACTGGTTTGCCAGATGATTGGAAGGCTTTTAAACATCTTCTAAATATGGGTGTAGCTATGATCCATAAATTGAAAGCAGACCACTACCTGAAATCTACTTCACAAAATGTAAATAATCCATCCACATTTTGGCAAGTAGTGAAGGGTTTGGAGTGCAAAAAAGATACACAGCTTCCCAAACAATTGTTGGTCGATACACAGATTGTAACTGAGATAACCTCCATTCTGAAAGCCTTGAATACACATTTTTTTAGATGCAGGCAGTTTATTTGAAAAGGTCAATGGTATAATTGAGCCCCCTATGAATTTACATGACATCCCTGTGCACTCCTTCACCAGGTTCTCCTTTTCATCCTTCTCTGTTTCAGAAGTGTGTAAAGCCCTGAAAGAAATTGATTTTGAAAAAATCCTGGCCCTGATGAACTAGACCCCCGCCTCTTTTTAATGTTAAGGGAATCCCCAAGTTATGGAAATCTGCTTTTGTACTGCCTTTCCTGAAAGGTGGAGATCCTTCGCTACTTGACAACTATCGACCCATATCAAAATTGTCTGTACTGTCAACGGTACTGGAGTCCTTAGTTAGTAGGCAGCTAAAGGTCTACTTCCAAGAAAACAACATCTTAAATGGAATGCAATCATGTTTTAGGTCTGGCCACAGCACTGTTTCAGCAACATTGAAGGTTTTAAATGACATCCACTGTGCTCTTGATAAGAAGTTACATTGTGTGTCTGCTTTTACTGATTTGTCGAAGGCGTTTGACACCGTGGACCATGCTGTGTTAGTGCAAAGGTTAAGATGTTGTGGAATTACTGGTCATACTCTAGATGAGTTTATAAATTACCTATCAAATCACAATGTGTAATGACGGATGGTTGTAAATCTGTGTCCATAGAGGTGTGCTCAGGTGTTCCGCAAGGTTCTATTTTGGGCCCACTGTTGTTCATTTTGTATATCAACAACATTGGGGATCTTATTGAAACAGCGGATGTTCATTTTTATGCAGATGATACTGTTCTTTATTCAAGTGGTAGTAGTTTATCTTTACCTTTGAAAATGCCCAAAGAGCATTTAACATCATACAACAGAATCTGTATGATTTAAAGCTGATTCTAAATTTGGGTAAAACAAAATGCATGGTATTTTCAAATGTCAACCATGTTACAAATCATGTCATTGCTACATTGGCTGGACATACTATAGAGCAAGTTAAAGTGTACAAATATGTGGGTGTGTGGGTTGACGATAAGCTGAGCTTCACTGTGCATGTGGAGAACTTGATAAGGAAGCTCAAGCTGAAAATAGGATTTTATTACCGGCATAAGGCTTGTTTTTCTTTTGAGGCCAGGAAGGAGCTGGTACGATGTACATTACTGTTACATTTTAGATTTTAGTGATGTTATATACACTGCTCAAAAAAAATAAAGGGAACACTAAAAAAACACATCCTAGAGCTGAATGAATGAAATATTCTTATTAAATACTTTTTTCTTTACATAGTTGAATGTGCTGACAACAAAATCACACAAAAATTATCAATGGAAATCAAATTTATCAACCCATGGAGGTCTGGATTTGGAGTCACACTCAAAATTAAAGTGGAAAACCACACTACAGGCTGATCCAACTTTGATGTCATGTCCTTAAAACAAGTCAAAATGAGGCTCAGTAGTGTGTGTGGCCTCCACGTGCCTGTATGACCTCCCTACAACGCCTGGGCATGCTCCTGATGAGGTGGCAGATGGTCTCCTGAGGGATCTCCTCCCAGACCTTGACTAAAGCATCCGCCAACTCCTGGACAGTCTGTGGTGCAACGTGGCGTTGGTGGATGGAGCGAGACATGATGTCCCAGATGTGCTCAATTGGATTCAGGTATGGGGAACGGGCGGGCCAGTCCATAGCAGCAATGCCTTCCTCTTGCAGGAACTGCTGACACACTCCAGCCACATGAGGTCTAGCATTGTCTTGCATTAGGAGGAACCCAGGGCCAACCGCACCAGCATATGGTCTCACAAGGGGTCTGAGGATCTCATCTCGTTACCTAATGGCAGTCAGGCTACCTCTGGCGAGCACATGGAGAGCTGTGCGGCCCCCCAAAGAAATGCCACCCCACACCATAACTGACCCTCCGCCAAACCGGTCATGCTGGAGGATGTTGCAGGCAGCAGAACGTTCTCCACGGCGTCTCCAGACTGTCACGTCTGTCACATGTGCTCAGTGTGAACCTGCTTTCATCTGTGAAGAGCACAGGGCGCCAGTGGCGAATTTGCCAATCTTGGTGTTCTCTGGCAAATGAAAAACGTCCTGCACGGTGTTGGGCTGTAAGCACAACCCCCACCTGTGGACGTCGGGCCCTCATACCACCCTCATGGAGTCTGTTTCTGACCGTTTGAGCAGACACATGCACATTTGTGGCCTGCTGGAGGTAATTTTGCAGTGCTCTGGCAGTGCTCCTCCTGCTACTCCTTGCACAAAGGCGGAGGTAGCGGTCCTGCTGCTGGGTTGTTGCCCTCCTACGGCCTCCTCCACGTCTCCTGATGTACTGGCCTGTCTCCTGGTAGCGCCTCCATGCTCTGGACACTACGTTGACAGACACAGCAAACCTTCTTGCCACAGCTCGCATTGATGTTCCATCCTGGATGAGCTGCACTACCTGAGCCACTTGTGTGGGTTGTAGACTCCGTCTCATGCTACCACTAGAGTGAAAGCACCGCCAGCATTCAAAAGTGACCAAAACATCAGCCAGGAAGCATAGGAACTGAGAAGTGGTCTGTGGTCCCCACCTGCAGAACCACTCCTTTATTGGGGGTGTCTTGCTAATTGCCTATGATTTCCACCTGTTGTCTATTCCATTTGCACAACAGCATGTGAAATGTATTGTCAATCAGTGTTGCTTCCTAAGTGGACAGTTTGATTTCACAGAAGTGGGATTGACTTGGAGTTACATTGTGTTGTTTAAGTGTTCCCTTTATTTTTTTGAGCAGTGTATATATGCAGGCCTCAGCCACTACCCCGAGAGCATTTTATTCAGTGTATCATGCAGCCCTCAGGTTAATTTCAAATCAGAAACATCTAACATCTATCTCTACAGAGCTATTGGCTGGTCGTCATTGACCTTGCCTAGCTTAAACACTGGTATACACTGATTTATAAGGCAATATTGGGTAAAATGCCATTTTATCTCTGTTCTTTTTTAGTCAGGTCAATAAATAAATATCAATTACGGTCCCATTCTGATTTACTTCTAACAGTACCAAAAATTAGAACAGGACATGGTAGAAATAGTTTTAGTTACTTAGCTCCATGGTCTTGGAATTCTGTCATGAACATTTTAAAATGTGATGATCTAGTTTCGTTGGAAGAAGAAGAGTGTAATTGTTTTTAAGCCAGCTGTTTTTAGTCAAGATGTTTGTGTTTTTAATGTAATATGTAATTGTTGTACTGTATGTGTGTTTATAGTTTTGTTTAATGTTGTGTTTGTGTATGTAAGTTGTTTTGTCTGAAACGTTGTTCCCTCTGCTGCTATTGGACCAGGTCTCTCTTGGAAAAGAGATGTTATCTCAATTAGAAAAAAACCTGTACACATAAAGGTAAAATAAAAATAACGAAATTGCAGGTACAAGAGAAAGAGGAAATAAATCCACACACACTCACATTAGCAGTCAGACAAAGGGAAATCCAGGACACACATATACACACGCCGACATTAGCTGTCAGACGAGGAGATTTAGGACGAACGTCGCAAACATAAAACCAAGGCATACAGTTTCGCTGTTAGCTCTCACACATAACATTGACCCATAAGAGGTAGACTAGTCTGGAGAGGGGAGACAGTGACTGATCTATGTATCTGAAGGCAGCTCTATGGCGGCGAAAATAAATCAGACGTGACTAGTTGAGAGACAACCATTTCATTACTGCTGATTTATGCCCCGGGAGTCAGAGAGGAAAATCACCCTCATGATGATGTGTCACCCTCTGACAGTGGTTTTCAACCAGTGTGCCGCAAAACTTTTCCAATTCTTGATAACACTCGCTTATAAATGTTACCTGTGGAATGAACGTGGGATTTTGACTTGGGGGCACCAGTGCCGGTAGAAAGAAAATCAATCAGATAATCCATTGATTGAATGGCACACATGGTTACAAATCTGTATCGTTGTTTCAAGCCCGGTGCGCTGCAGCTGTTTTTACATTTGGATCATTTGAGGGGTGCGTATCATGAGCAAAGAAATTAGTATCATTTTACTTTGCCTGTGAGAACCATTAACACAGGCAAGTCTGAGGCTTAGCAGTACCACAGCCTCTTCCATAGAAACAAACGGAGCTTGGCTTTGTGCCTGTGGATGCACCTTTACAATGCAGGAAACCGCTCGTTTCTAGACCTTTCCGTTCAAAGTAAGACCTATTTTACCAGAGCTACATGTTTTCCTTTCTATCTGAGATTTGCGGGATGCTCTTAAAGGGGTACACACAAATGAACCATCATGAGTGGGCCAAAGGAACTATGAAAATAGTTGAAATACACCCAATTTAATCTATGAAAAAATGGTTGTCACAGAAAATGAATTATTTGCAGTATGGATCAGATGAGATGAAGGTCATTAACACTTAATACATGATTAGAAAACATTTTGGTGTGCCACATCATTTTTTATCCCATCAAGGTGTGTCACTGATCAAAATTTTTTGGGAACCACTGCTTTATGACATCATGCCTTTGGGTGGGAACAATCATTACAACACTGTACAGGGGTTAGGGTGACGGTCATTCAATGAAGGGCATAATCATTGTCTTACGTAAGATATGAGTTATGCAACCTGTCGGAAGACAAAGGAGTGTCATAAAAAATGTGTATTTTTCAACTGAAGAACAGAAATGCACAGCGTAGCTGTTTAACTTTTATTGCACAGTAAACTAGAAGTTGGTATTATTACACAATACAAAATAAATTTTGACACTTATTTAAAATAATTCCTATAACATTGGGGACTACTCTGTATGAAATGGTACCTCATGGTGTTCATTTCAATTAATCCCAAAGAAACCGAGGACATTTGGTAATAATAATTGGTGAAACTAAATTGTTACAACACAAATAAACACTGTACAGTAAGTATACTGTGAAATATCATGCTGCCAATGCTGAATGTTGTTTGTTTATATAGCCAGTAGGCAAAACTGGTTCAAATAACATCAAAATAACCTAATTTCAACCAGTTTGTTGTAATAACATCATTTCAACCAGTTTGTGGTTGTAATAACATCATTTCAACCAGTTTGTGGTTGTAAAAACGTAATTTCAACCAGCTTTGCCTGAAGGGTAGGTTTTGGTGTCTATGAGAGCTAATGGAGTCACAGCGTCCCACACTGCCTTTCTATTCGCTTAGCTTTCTTATTGTCTTGTTACAGAACCGCACTTTGTATATCAGTAAATTGCAAGCCACTATCATAGATAAAAGCTTTGGCTATCCTTTAGATAGATCACAAGGTCCAGTGGTTGAATTGAGATAATAAAATACTCTTACTCTTAAGTGGGTATGCACTCTTACTGCCTTGTTTTGCTCTCTGACAAGGATATTTTTCCTGTGTTTCTCCTTCCATCTCCCTATCTCGCTTTCTTTCCCTCTCTCTGGTATGTCCATCTGTCTGCCTGTCTGTGTTGCTGTATTTAGTGTCTGTGGCTCCTCCTCCCCCTCCTATGGTCCAGCTGACTCCTCAGATTCCTCTGACGGGCTTTGTGGCCAGAGTACAGGAGACCAGTAAGTAACACACACGCACACAATCAAACACACACACACACACACACACACACACACACACACACGTTATGTTCTTCTATCCCCGTTGGGACCTACAATTTATTTCCATTTAAAATCCGATTTTCCCTAAACCTAACCCTTACCATACCCCTAACCAAACCCGAAAACTAAACCTAACCTTTACCACACCCCTAACCAAACCCGAAAACTAAACCTAACCTTTACCACACCCCTAACCAAACCCGAAAACTAAACCTAACCTTTACCACACCCCTAACCAAACCCGAAAACTAAACCTAACCTTTACCACACCCCTAACCAAACCCGAAAACTAAACCTAACCTTTACCACACCCCTAACCAAACCCGAAAACTAAACCTAACCTTTACCACACCCCTAACCAAACCCGAAAACTAAACCTAACCTTTACCACACCCCTAACCAAACCCGAAAACTAAACCTAACCTTTACCACACCCCTAACCAAACCCGAAAACTAAACCTAACCTTTACCACACCCCTAACCAAACCCGAAAACTAAACCTAACCGTCATTTTAACCCCTAACCCCTGAGCTTAAAATAGCCTTTGTCCTCATGGGGACGTGAGAAATGTCTCCACGAGAGAGAATTTTCCTTGTTTTTCTATCCTTGTGGGGACATTTGGCGATTTTTAGTTCCCCAAAAGGATAGAAGAACCAACGCACACACAGGTAACAGCACCTCTCCCTCAGCCTTACATTTCACACTGTCACCTATTTAGTGCTCTTTTATGCTGTGTCTGTCATGCCTTTCTCGTACGCTGGCTACTGCCTTTAGACACACCCCTCCAATGTTTTGTCTGTTGCCATGGTCACTGAGAGACAGTGGTGAGAGTTATATGGTTCTACCTTTGTCCACTGAAAACACGTGACTTAACGTTTGGAAAACCGCATAGTGTCAGCCAAGTCAAACACGGTTTTAATCAGACAGGGCACGTCTCAGGGATCCTCCAACATCCCTACTGTACACAGCAGCTGTTTCCTTGTCCAGGTGACTTTAGTCGTTAATCCAGCTTTCAAATGATTTTTGATCCTTACTTTCCTTATTTTGCATTTGCATTTCACCTCAAGAAACCCTACTAGCCATATCTGAACTACTGTGTCTGTTTTATGCATACAGTGGATTCGGAAAGTATTCAGAACCGTTTACTTTTTCCACATTTGGTTACGTGACAGCCTTATTCTAAAATGGATTAAATAACCATTCTCATCAATCTACACACAATACCCCATAATGACGAATACAGGTTTTTAGACATTTTTGCAAATGTATTAAAAATAAAAAACAGACATACCCTCTTTGCATAAGTATTCAGACCCTTTACTATGAGACTCGAAATTGAGCTCAGGTACATCCTGTTTCCATTGATCAGCCTTGAGATGTTTCTACAACTTGATTGAAGTCCACCTGTGGTAAATTCATGATTGGACATGACTTGGAAAGACACACACCTGTCTATAAGGTCCTGCAGTTGACAGTACACGTCAGAGCAACAACTAAGCCTTGAGGTTGAAGTAATTGTCCGTAGAGCTCAGATACAGGATTGTATCCACAGATCTGGGGAAGGGTACCAAAACATGTCTGCTGAATTGAAGGTCCCCAAGAACACAGTGGCCCCATCATTCTTAAATGGAGAAAGTTTGGAACCACCAAGACTCTTCCTAGTGCTGGCCGCCTGGCCAAACTGAGCAATTGGGAGAGAAGGGCCTTGGTCAGGGAGGTGACCAAGAACTCGATGGTCACTCTGACAGAGCTCTAGAGTTCCTCTGTGAAGATTTGAGAACCTTCCAGAAGGACAACCATTTCTGCAGCCCTCCACCAATCAGGCCTTTCAGTAAAAGGCACATGACAGCCCGCTTGGAGTTTGCCAAAATGCACCTAAAGAACTCTCAGACCATGAGAAACAAGATTCTCTGGTCTGATGAAACTAAGATTGAACTCTTTGGCCTGAGTGCCAAGCATCACGTCTGGAGGAAACCTGGCACGATCCCTACGGTGAAGCATAGTGGGGCCAGCATCATGTTGTGGGTATGTTTTTCAGCGGCGGGAACTGGGAGACTAGTTAGGATTAAGGGAAAGATGAACAGAGCAAAGTACAGAGAGATCCTTGATGAAAATGCGCAGGACCTCAGACTGGGGCGAAGGTTCACCTTCCAACAAGACAACGACACTAAGCACATAGCCAAGACAATGCTGGAGTGGCTTCAGGACAAGTCTCTGAATGTCCTCCTCCAGCCAGAGCCCGGACTTGAACCCGATTGAACATCTCTGGAGAGACCTGAAAATAGCTGTGCAGCAACGCTCCCCATCCAGCCTGACAGAGCTTGAGAGGATCTGCAGAGAAGAATGGGAGAAACTCCCCAAATACAGGTGTGCCGAGCTTGTAGCATCATACCCAAGAAGAATTGAGGCTGTAATTGCTGCCAAAGGTGCTTCAACAAAGTACTGAGTAAAGGGTCTGAATACTTATGTAAATGTGATATTTCATTTTTTTATTTGTAATACATTTGCAAATATTTGTTTTTCCTTTGTCATTATGGGGCATTGTGTGTATATTGATGAGGGGGAAAAATTATTTCATCAATTTCAGAATAAGGCTGTAACGTAACAATATGTGGAAAAAGTCAAGAGATCTGAATACTTTCCGAATGCATGGTATAATAAGAGAAGACACTGTTCTGTCATGCTATCTGCTGGCCAGTATAGGTCATCACACGTCTGAAAGATCAGGCTCATGCATGGCATAGAATGTAATTGAATAGAATAGACAGGAATATTGGTAGAATAGAATACAATTGTGGTAGAATAGAATACAGGTAGAATATAATATAATGGAATGGAATAGAATACTGGTAGAATAGAATGTAATATAGACTGAGTGTACAAAACATTAGGAATACCTTCCTAATATTGAGTTGCACCCACTTTTGCCCTCAGAATAGTCTCAATTCGTCGGGTCATGGACTCTACAAGGTGTCGAAAGCGTTCCACAGGAATGCTGGCCCATGTTGACTCCAGTGCTGGTGGTGGACCATTCTTGATACACTGGAAACTGTTGAGAGTAAAAAACCCAGCAGTGTTGCAGTTCTTGACTGTGCCTGGCACCTGCTACCATACCCCGTTCAAAGGCACTTAAATATTTTCTTAATTGTCTCAAGGCTTAAAAGTCATTCTTTAACCTGTCTCCTCTCCTTCATCTACACTGATTTAAGTGGTATTTAACAGTTGGCATCAATAAGGGATCATAGCTTTCACCTGGATTCACTTGGTCAGTCTGTCATGGAAAGAACAGCTGTTCCTAATGTTTTTTACACTCCCTGTATATTAATTCATGTTTTGTTTGTATGATGTTACGGAGCAACACACTGGTAGGGGCAGATTTAAGTTATTTGTTCAGTTTGGAGTGGCGGAGCTAAGACCATTTCAGAAATGTTATAATTAGCTTTTATTGTTTAAAGAAACCATGAAAGAGATTGGTGTGTTTTTTCACTATTTCATCATGGCATGGGGTTGTGACAGACATTTGTTTCAAATCTATCACTTGATGGTTTCATTTCAGAGAGACAAATTAGCTTGTTTTTTTGCTAAATGCTATATATCTGCCTCACTGTCAGAGAAATAAGTAGTACTGCTAGCTTTTACACAGTCAAATGTAGCAAATAACTTCATTTTTAATAAAGAAATCTACAAATGATATATTTGTGACATCAACATAATTATTTGTAAAGAATTATAATTCAATACAGCAATATGAGATCTGTATGTAAAACATTGACATTTGACATTTTAGTTATTAGGCAGATGCTCTTATCCAGTGACTTACAGTAAGTGTGTTCATCTTAAAATAGCTAGGTGAGACAACCACATATCACAGTAAAATGTACAGGATACAAACATTGCATTCCAGCTGAAACAATGGATATGTAGCGTTTAGCAAAATAACATTGAAACTTAATTAATTAAAAATCAGAGAACAGTCATATTTTACACATACATTAAGGTACCCATAAGAAATCATTTCTGACGAAAAAACACAAATATGACAAATGTGTGGATATAGCATTTTGGAAATAAACTTAAACAGTTGTTCCTGTTTATGCTACAGTATATATATTTAGGAGTTTTTCCTGGTCAGGTCACATGGTCAGGTGAAATCCCAGGCCATAGTATAGAGAAATTATAATGGCATCTTTTTGTAGGGACTAACTCCGCCATGATTCGTTGGACAAAGCCTATGGGGAAATGAGTGGTGTTTTTGATAGGGTTTTTGGATATATGCCGAAAATAAGGTATGTGTGATAAACACAGGCTTAGGAGATCTCATACGTTTTGTTCTATGAGATCATCTTCATCAGCTAACGTCACTTTTTTGTGAATTTGTAAGCATTTATGTAGTTAAACAAAGCACAAAGCATAAAGGTAATGTTAACTGACTGGTATTATCTCATAGAACAAAACGTATAAGATCTGCCAAGGCTGTGTTAAGTTCAGACCTTATTTTCAACGTTTATCCCAAAACCCTATTCTTTCCCCATAGGAATGGCTGAACGAATCAGAGGTCACTCATTTCTGTTTTTTTTAGCACTACAAGCTAGTGAGCGCTATTGATATCACACAAATAAATATAATTACTATTACAGACATATAACAGTCACTATGAAATTGTGCTTCCATAATGTCAAATGTATTTTCCTCTCCCCTCCTGTTCAGTAACAGACAGCCCGGACCCCCTTCCACCGCCCCCTCCCGAGGACGTTGTCATGTTTGAGGAGCCCTCGCCCCCTCCCCCGCCCCCACCTGTGGACTACCAGGGGGATGAGGAGGCGGCCGTGGTGCACTACAATGACCCTTATGCTGACGAAGACCCCCACTGGGCCCCCAAGTCCTACGTAGAGAAGGGTGAGTTTGACTGGTACCCCCGGAACTTTAGTGACGTCATACACTGATAGCAGTTTGAGCATGATTTACATGCTGTTATAAGCTTGTTTTAAACGGTGCAAAACAAATGTCTGTGGAGACAAAGTATCATACTTATCCAAATCCAAAGGACCAATTAAGTAGTATAGGACAGTTACAGTACAGATACTACTAAGAGACACCCACAAATTGTCACTCTTGGGTGTAGGCCTACTATATTATACTATACTATATTATAGTGCTGTATCTCTTTAAGTAATTATTTCACGTACAGCCCTATTCCCATCAGCTGTTCCCCCTCACTCTGTTCTGTCTATGGTCAGGTCGTTATTGTAAAAGAGAATCTGTTCTCAATAATTTACCCGGTTAAATAAATCATTCAAATGTTTTTTACAGTGGTGGCCATTTATGACTACTCCAAGGACAAGGAGGACGAACTGTCCTTCATGGAGGGCTCCATCATCTACATCATCAAGAAGAACGACGACGGCTGGTACGAGGGCGTCTGCAACGGCGTCACTGGCCTCTTCCCCGGCAACTACGTAGAGTCCATCATGCACTATGCAGACTAAGGGCGGACATTTTGACAGTGCAAAAACGGCAAGATGTTACAAAGAAACGTGCTGAGTTTAGTATTTGAAACGATAAGGTAGCTTTTAGTAAGATTTTGGCATTTGTTTTGCACGGTCAAATTGTCCTGAAAGCCCCCCATCTCTTATCCACACAGAAAAACGTCAATCTTACTTTTACAGAAAAAAAAGAAAGAATAAACAAACAAACAAACAAACGTAATGAAGTGCATTGCGACATGAGTGACCGAATGTTTGTTTTTGTCCGTGTCCAAATTGCAATGTTACAAAACAAGCTAAATATTCAATTTACTATGCTACATGTTGGAGGGAGGGGTGGGTTGGGGAGGTGGGCCAAGGGATAGGGAATAGGAGTTTTGAATGCAAAAAGATATGAACATTAATTTGCTTATTTCTGGTGAATTTATTTAGTTTTGTTTACAGTACCAGTCAAAAGTTTGGACACACCTACTCATTCAAGGGTTTTACTATTTTCTACATTGTAGAATAATAGTGAAGACATCAAAACTATGAAATAACACATATTGAATCATGCAGTAACCAAAAATAAAAGTTCCAGGTGAAGCTGGTTGAGAGAATGCCAAGCGTGTGCAAAGCTGTCATCAAGGCAAAGGGTGGCTACTTTGAAGAATCTCAAATATAAAATATGTTTGATTTGTTCAACACTTTTTTGGTTGCTACATGATTCCATAAGTGTTATTTCATAGTTTTGATGTCTTCGCTATTATTCTACAATGTAGAAAATAGTAAAATAAAGAAAAAACCTTGAATGAGTAGGTGTGTCCAAATTTTTTACTTGTACTGTATATATACAGTGCATTCGGAAAGTATTTAGACCCCTTGACTTTTTCCACATTTTGTTAGGTTATAGCCATTTTCTAAAATTGATTAATAGATTTGTTCCTCATCAATCTACACACAATACTCCATAATGACAAAGCAAAAACAGGTTTTTATACATTTTTGCTCATTTAGAAAAAAACAACAACTTAAATATCACATTTACATAAGTATTCAGACCCATTACTCAAGACTTTATTAATGTACCTTTGGCAGCGATTGCAGCCTCGAGTCTTCTTGGGTATGACGCTACAAGCTTGGCACAGCTGTATTTGGGGAGTTCTCCCATTCTTCTCTGCAGATCCTCTCAAGAGGTGTCACTACAGAACCGAGTTCGATCCCGGGCCGTGTCTTTATAAAATGGCGCCGGAGCAGAAGGCAGACATTTTACCTGCCCACAACCAATTGTGCTTTTTGTTTGTTTATCTGCGTTGTTTGTGATAAAGTTTTTAAAACTATTTTTGTACATAATGTTGCCGCTACCGTTTCTTATAACCGAAAATAACTTCTAGACATCAGGACTGCGATTACTCACCACGGACTAGCAGACTCCTTTTTCTTCTTTCACGACTCTGACAAGCCCGAGGCAGAGGATATACGGCTCCCTCGGAAACAGGCCCCGACCCCAGTGATCTGCGTGATGCGGAGGCTGAGAAAGGGAAGCCGGAGGGCGGGCTGCTTTCTGAGGAGTAGGAGACGATTGAATAAACCCCCACTCCCCTCAATTCTGCTTGCAAACATGCTATCTTTGGACAGTAAAATTGACGAGTTATTGGGAAGATTAAACTGCCAACCAGACTTTAAAAACTGTAACATCTTATGCTTCAAGGAGTCGTGGCTGAACGACGACAATATCAACATACAGGATAAAACAGAGGCGTGTGGTAAGATAAGGGGCGGCGGTCTATGTATTTTACAGCTGGTGCACAAAATCTAAGGAAGTCTCAAGCTATTGCTCGCCTGAGGTAGAGTTTCTCATGATAAGCTGCAGACCACATTACCTACCGAGAGAGTTTTCATCTATATGCTTTGTAGCTGTTACATACCACCACAGTCAGAGACTGACACCAAGATAGCATTGAATGAGCTGTATTCCGCCAAAAGCAAACAAGAAATCGCTCACCCAGAGGCGGCACTCCTAGTAGCCGGGGACTTTAATGCAGGGAAACTTAAATCGGTTTTTCCTCATTTCTATCAACATGTTAAATGTGCAACCAGAGGGAAAATAACTTTGGACCACCTATACTCCACACACAGAGACGCATACAAAGATCTCCCTCACCCTCCATTTGGCAAATTTGACCATAATTCTATCCTCCTGATTCCTCCTTTCAAGCAAAAATGTAAGCAGGAAGCACCAGTGACTTGATCAATAAAAAAAAGTGGTCAGATGAAGCAGATGCTAAGCTACAGGACTGTTTTGCTTGCACAGACTGGAATATGTTCCAGGATTCCTCCAATGGCATTGAGGAGTACACCACATCTGTCATTGGCTTCATCAATAAGTGCATCGATGACGTCGTCCCCACAGTGACCATACATACATACCCCAACCAGAAACCATGGATTACAGGCTGCATCTGCACTGAGCTAAAGGCTAGAGCTGCCGCTTTCAAGGCGCGGGACTCTAACCCGGAAGCTTATAAGAAATCCCGCTATACTCTCCAACGAACCATCAAACAGGCAAGCATCAATACAGGACTAAGACCGAGTCATACTACACCGGCTCTGACGCTTGTCGGATGTGACAGGGCGTGCAAACCATTAGACTACAAAGGGAAGCACATCCGAGAGCTGCTCAGAGACAAGAGCCTACTGGACGAGCTTAACTACTTCTATACTCACATGCATGAGAGCACCAGCTGTACTGGAAGACTATGTAATCACACTCTGCAGCCGATGTGAGTAAGACCTTTAGACAGGTCAACATTCACAAGGCTGCAGGGCCAGACGGATTACCAGGACGTGTACTGCGAGCATGCACTGACCAACTAGCAAGTGTCTTCGCTGATATTTTCAACCTCTCCCGGTCCAAGTCTGTAATACCAACATGTTTTAAGCAGACCAACATAGTGCCTGTGCCCCAAAACACTAAGGTAACCTGCCTAAATGACTACCGACCCATCACTCACGTCTGTAGCCATGAAGTGCTTTGAAAGGCTGGTCATGGCTCACATCAACACCATCATCCCAGAAGCCCTAGACCCACGGCAATTTGTATATCACCCAAACAGATCCACAGATGATGCATTCCACACTGGAATGGGCATTCCACACTGCCCATTCCCACATGGACAAAAGGAACACCTATGTAAGAATGCTATTCATTGACTACAGCTCAGCATTCAACACCATAGTGCCCTCAAAGCTCATCACTAAGCTAAGGACCCTGGGACTAAACGCCTCCCTCTGCAACTGGATCCTGGACTTCCTGACAGACCGCCCCCAGGTGGTAAGGGTATGTAACAACACATCCACCACGCTGATCCTCAGCACAGGGGCCCCTCAGGGGTGCGTGCTCAGCCCCCTTGTGTACTCCCTGTTCACTCATGACTGCATGGCCAGGCATGACTCCAACACCATCATTAAATTTGCAGATGACATAACAGTGGTAAGCCTGATCAACGACAACAATGAGACAGCCTATAGGGATGAGATCAGAGACCTGGCCGTGTGGTGCCAGGACAACAGCCTCTCTCTCAACGTGATCAAGACAAATGAGATGATTGTGGACCACTAGAAAAAGAGGACTGAGCATGCCCCCATTCTCATCGACGGGGCTGCAGTGGAGCAGGTTGAGAGCTCCAAGTTCCTTGGTGTCCACGTCACCAACAAACTAACATAGTCCAAGCACACCATGAGAGTTGTGAAGCGGGCACGACAAAACCTATTCCCCCTCAGGAGACTGAAAAGATTTGGCATGGGTCCTCAGATCCTCAAAAAGTTCTACAGCTGCACCATCGAGAGCATCCTGATTGGTTGCATTACTGCCTGGTATGGCAACTGTTTGGCCTCTGACCGCAAGGCACTACAGAGAGTAGTGTGATAGGCCCAGTACATCACTGGGGCCAAGCTTCCTGCCATCCAGGACCTCTATACCAGGCGGTGTCAGAGTAAGGCCCTGAAATTTGTCAAAGACTCCAGCCACCCTAGTCATAGACTGTTCTCTCTGCTACCACACGGCAAGCGGTACCGGAGCGCCAAGTCTAGGCCAAAGCGGCTTCTAAACAGCTTCTGCCCTCAAGCCATAAGACTCCTGAACATCTAGTCAAATGGCTACCCAGACTATTCACATTGCCCCCCTCCCCTCTCCACACCACTAACACACTCTCTGTTGTCATCTATGCATAGTCACTTTAATTAACTCTACCTACACGTACATACTACCTCAACCGGTGCCCCGCACATTGACTCTGTACCGGCACCCACCTGTTTATATTGTTATTTTCTACTGCTCCTCTTTAATCACTTCACTTTTATCTCTTACCCTTATTCATATTTTTTGAAACTGCACTGTCGGTTAGGGGCTCGTAAGTAAGCATTTCATTGTAAGGTTGTATTCAATACCAGTTGTATTCGGCGCATGTGACTAATAACATTTTATTTGACCTAGAGTTCCATGAGGCGGCGCACAATTAGCCCAACATCATATGGGTTAGGGGAGGGTTTAGCCATCCGGGTTGTCCTTGTCCCATCGCGCTCTAGCAACTCCTGTGGCGGGCCAGGCACATGCACGCTGACATGGTTGCCAGTTGGACAGTGTTTCCTCCGACTCAGTGGTGCGGCTGGCTTCCGGATTAAGCGAGAAGTGTTTTAAGAAGCAGTGTGGCTTGGCAGGGTCGTGTTTCGGAGGACGCATGGCTCTCGTCCTTCGCCTCTCCGGAGTCCGTACAGGACCTCCCTGACCAAGGCCCCTTCTCCCCCGATTGCTCAGTTTGGCTGGGCGGCCAGCTCTAGGAAGAGTCTTGGTGGTTCCAAACTTCTTCCATTTAAGAATGATGGAGGCCACTGTGTTCTTGGGGACCTTCAATGCTGCAGAAATGTTTTGGTACCCTTCACCAGATCTGTGCCTCGACACAGTCATGTATCTGAGCTCTACGGACAATTCCTCATGGCCATGCACTGTCAACTGTGGGATCTTTATCTAGACAGGTGTGTGCCTTTCCAAATCATGTACAATCAATTGAAGTTAACACAGGTGGACTCCAATCAAGTTGTGCAAACATCTCAAGGATGATCATTGGGAACAGGATGCACCTGAGCTCAATTTCAAGTCTCATAGCAAAGGGTCTGAATACTTATGTAAATAAGGTATTTCTGTTTTTTATTTGTAATACATTTGCAAAAAAAATGACTGTTTTCAGTTTGTCATTATGCGGTATTGTGTGTAGATTGATCAGATGATAATTTAAAAAAAATCAATTTTAGAATAAGGCTGTATCCTAACAAAATATGGCAAAAGTCAAAGGGTCTGAATACTTTCCAAATGCACTGTATATGTATATATATACTGTAATGTGAGAAGCTGCCAGTTTGTGTGTCAGTAGTGTTTTACCTGTGATTTGCCATCTGTCTTTTGAGGGGTCAATGGCATGCAAAGTTGTGCCAGGCAGGGATGATGTTACTCGCTCTTATTTAGTCATTGGTGGGGTTTTCTTTGATTTTTCACTTTTAGTGCCATTTCTACCCTCAGTTTAGCCAATTGTCACTTGATATTACGTTTTTTTAATGTAGTTTTTTTCATGTAATTTTTTAAAATGATATCTTCTTATTTTATGCTGTCAGGCTACTGTAGCAAAACGTGAAGAAACTGATTATTGTACGTTCTACTCCATCATGGTTCCATTGTGTTGGAATGTCTGCACTGATTAGTTCTCAATGGCTTTTTATATGACATCAATCACATGGCTTTGATTGCAACACACGTTTGATTGCGTTCTGGCTATCCAAACGTTGCATTATCGTTGTTAGTTATATCAACCTGGCTTTGACAGTGGGCTCTGGTTAGGTGCTTATCTTTGGTACTTGATAACCATCATCAACACAACCTCAAAACAAGGACGCAAGACTGTCAAAAAAAATGGTGTAGGCTACTAGCCTACTTATTGAGCAGAACAGAGTGATTTGTAACAGTGGTAAACATTCAATCTTGAGTGTAACCTTGCTCTATCATTTCTATCACAATGAATGTAGGCAATTCAGCAGTGCATTGTGGACTCAAATGTACTACATTGATTGTATTTAAAAGATGCAGACACATTTGTGCCACACAGTTATGATGAACTAATATTCCACACACATTTTCAGTGCATAGTAATGCCTACACAACTTTATTGTAAACATGACATAATGACATTATAACTAAATACTTCCATGCAAATATGTAGGTTGCTTGTAGTTGGATGGCCTTACATCCTGTCATTTGAGGTTTATTTTTCATGAGCCATCAGTGATGTTACGGTTATGACAATAGGTTGTGACCACATGGAGTAGGCGTTATGACGCACAGACAAAGTTAAGTTAAAGCTGGCCACGTGAGGCCTCCCGAGTGGCGCAGTGGTCTAAGGCACTGCATTGCAGTGCTAGCTGTGCCACTAGAGATTCTGGGTTTGAGTCCAGGGTCTGTCACAGACGGCCACGACAGGGAGACCCATGGGGTGGCGCACTATTGGCCCAGAGTCGTCCAGGTTAGGGGAGAGTTTGGCCGGCAGGGATGTCCTTGTCCCATCGCGCACTTGCAACTCCTGTTGGGGGCCGGGCGCAGTACACGGTCGCCAGGTGCAGTGTTTCCTCTGACACATTGGCGTGGCTGGCTTCCGGGTTAAGTGGACATTGTGTCAAGAAGCAGTGCGGCTTGGTCTGGTTTTTTCAGAGGACGCACAGCTCTCGACCTAGAGAAAGAGAATGGGAGGGAAAGGGATAAAGAGAGAGAGAAAGAGAGGGAAAGTGTGTGTGAGAGAGAAAGAATGAAAAATAACTAGAGTGAGAGACAGTGGAGGAGAGAGAGAGAGCGAGAGAGAGAGAATGAAAGTAAGAGAGAAAGAGAAAGCAGAGAGAGAGAGACCTGTCATCCCCTGGTTCCAAATATAGTATACTCTGTTATTGTGGCTTTTTTTTATTAATTAAAGACTCAGACATGACAAAATCCGTTTTTGTTCGGAGCATTGCTTTGTACAGACGTTTGTTTGGCTTTTTGGCTCAATGAGACAAGACTGTAATTACCAATTGGATACCATGAAATTGGGGAGAAAATCTTCAACACAAACAGTATTCAACGTCAATGTATGCATACATTTTTTACTGAGAATAATAATTTGCCACTACATCCAGTTATTGACTGTACTTTTAACTCTTCCATCATTTTTGGTCATTTTTGTGAGAGAAAAAACTACTTTCCCTACCTAAGCATTTTTAGCATTCCATTTTGTTGTTTTGAAATACTTTGTCTGAGACTGCTGTACATGGTTAAGTAGCGGTGTGTGTTTTTATTTATTTATATTTTCCTAGAAATATATGAGACAACCACTCACATGCAGCAGAACATTGCATGTATGTTTACCACTAAAAACCTAAAACATTTCAGGGCACCAGGGCTCAAGGCATCTTGATTTTATGTATCTTTTCTTATATGAAATGTGGAAAAAGTGATGATCTGTAACTTAAATGTTCATGGGAACATAATCTGATTTTTTTTCTTTCCTCTTGGTTTGTATATATAATGTGTTAATTGAAATGTATGTACAGTCCTTTTGTAATAAACAGCTTGCCGAAACAACAAATGAAGCTGGTCTTTGGTGGGGGATTTCTCCTTGGGACAGTTAAAGAACAGCATTGGAAATCCAATGGCTTTCTATGGCTTTTTGCCAAACAAATTAACACCAGATAATACTTCCCTTAAAGCCACACACACACACACACACAGTGGAGGCTTTTCAGAGGAGGACGGGGAGAACCATGCTCAGTGAATTTCATAAAAATAGTAAAACATTAAAAAAGTTATCCTTTTTAGATAAAAAATATACAATATTCACATCACCAAACAATTGATTAAAACACACAATGTTTTGCAATGAAGGTCTACAGTAGCCTCAACAGCACTATGTAGGGTAGCACCATGTTGTAGCCGGAGGACAGCTAGCTTCTGTCCTCTGGATACATTGACTTCAATACAAAACCTAGGAGGCTCATGGTTCTCACCCCCTTCCATAGATTTACACCAGGGCTGCCCAACCCTCTTCCTGGAGATCTACCATCCTGTGGGATTTTAGTCCAACCCTAATTTAACACACCTGATTCTACTTATTAGCTGCTCAACAAGACTATAGCTAGCTGAATCAGATATGCTAAATTAGGGTTGGACTGAAAACCTACAGGACAGTAGATCTCCGGGAAGAGGGTTGGGCAGCCCTGCCTTACACAGTAATTATTACAACTTCCGGAGGACGTCTGTTACGGGCGTTGTAAGAAGTGGACCAATGTGCAGCGTGGTGAGTGTACATATTCCTTTTTATTATAGAAAATGTCGCCAACAAACGAAAAACAACCGTGAAGCTTACAGGGCTATAGTGCCACTAACAAAGATAACTACCCACACTAAAATGAGGGAAAAAGGGCTACCTAAGTATGATTCCCAATCAGAGACAACGATAGACAGCTGTCCCTGATTGAGAACCATACCCGGCCAACACATAGAAACACAAATCATAGAAATAAAGGACATAGAATGCCCACCCAAATCACACCCTGACCAAACCAAAAAGAGACATAAAAAAGCTCTCTAAGGTCAGGGAGTGACAACGTCCTCCAAACTATCAGAGCTCTTGCGAAATGAACTGACATGTTGTCCATCCAATCAAGGATCGTAGAATGAATCTACTACTGAAATCATAAGCTCCAGCTAGCTAGCACTGCAGTGCATAAAGCGTGGTGAGTAGTTGATTCAAAGGGAGAGAGAAATTGTTGAACGGTTTTGAACAAATTAATTTCTTCCAAAATTAAGGAGGAGCGAGAGAGAGCGCCAGCTAGCTATATTTGGTTGTATTTTTCTTAAAATGTTGCTTTCACTTAGCTAGCAAATGCAGCTAGCTAGTTGAACATACTCAAACACCTGGCTCAAACAGAGAGGGATGCTATGTTAGCTAGCTGGCTATGGGCATCTGACACTGGAACTCTTCCAAGTCAAGGTAAGCTTTTGGTTTTATTAATTTATTGCCTCCGGTGCCTGCCGGTGTAACTGCTAAAGTGCTTCTGGGCTGTACACTGTACTGCATGATTGTAGCGGGTTTACTAAAGCCTTAGTTCTAGTAGTTCTAATTGACTATGATGTGACAATGATGTAGGCTATGTGTAGCAGTTAGCAGTCATGATAGGAAGGTTTGGCATGGAAAGTTTTGTTTTGCCTAGTCACAGACAGCTGATATGATGTGCACTGAAGTCTACAAGTGAAGGGAAAAGGTGACAGGACGAGAGCGCGTAGATGGTTGCGAGAAAGAATCATATATACAATGAGCAAAGTGATCATGATCATGTGACTACTATGAAAGTGAACTGATTGCGTGTGATCCAGGGGTGTATTCATTCCACCGAGCAAACGGAAGAAACGGGGATAAACATACCTGGATTTGTCCAATAGAAACTCTCGTTTGCAACTGTTGGACTGATGATTATACCCTAGATCAGCTAGATGCAACCAAGATGCAGCCAGGTCTCTCGACCTGTGCACCTACATTTTAAACTTTCATTCATAGGCTAGGTTGTAGCAACCTCATGGGTACAGGGACAATTTGAGTATCATGTAGTAGTAAAAACCTATCAATGTTACATTGAGCTAGGTGAATGGAATATGAATGACAGTCATCAGTCATCCAATATGCTATAATAGAAATAAGGCCATGCTTATAATTCTTAAACGGCACCGACCGCCACTGACACACACACAAACAGACACACACACACAACATAACCACTTTATTGCAAATACTAACCATAGCAACTCTACATCAGTTTTTAATTTAAGTAAGATCAATGACGAACAATAAGGTTAATTGTAAACTATCAGATAGTAACAGGAGTTTTAGCGATATACATACTGTATATTAAGCACTATGCCAAAGGCATGTTTATCTGCCATTCAACATGTAATAATACTATAGGGATTGATCTATCTTAGCCCAGTTTATCTCCATTTTTAAAAAGGGAGTGGCTACATGACCTATAAAAGCTTAATACCAACATAATGCACATTTTTGTTTGGCTACAAAGATTGCCTTTCCAGTGGCATAGCGGTTGTTTAGACAGTTTTGGAGGTGGAACTGTACGGAAATCCAGAGAGATCACAACTTAGTTATTTGATGATCACTACAATACAAAAGTTGTTTTCAAATCAAATCAAAGTAGCGAGGCTACATACAGACACTGGTTAGTCAGGCTGATTGAGGTAGTATGTACATGTAGATATGGTAAAGTGACTATGCATATATGATGAACAGAGAGTAGCAGTTGCATAAAGAGGGGTTGCGGGTGGTGGGTGGTGGGACACAATGCAGACAGCCTGGTTAGCCATTTGATTACCTGTTCAGGAGTCTTATGGCTTGGGGGTAAAAACTGTTGAGAAGCCTTTTTGTCCTAGACTTAGCACTCCGGTACCACTTGCCATGTGGTAGTAGAGAGAACAGTTTAGGACTGGGGTGGCTGGGGTCTTTGACAATCTTTAGGGCCTTCCTCTGACACCACCTGGTGTAGAGGTCCTGGATGGCAGGCAGCTTAGCCCCAGTGATGTACTGGGCCGATCACACTACTCTCTGTAGTGGACCATTCTAGTTTGTGGGTGATGTGGACACCAAGGAACTTGAAGCTCTCAACCTGCTCCACTACAGCCCGTCGATGAGAATGGAGGCGTGCTCGGTCCTCCTTTTCCTGTAGTCCACAATCATCTCCTTAGTCTTGGTTACGTTGAGGGATAGGTTGTTATTCTGGCACCACCCGGCCAAGTCTCTGATCTCCTCCCAATAGGCTGTTGTGTAGTCTGCAAACTTAATGATGGTGTAGGAGTCGTGCCTGGCCTTGCAGTCGTGGGTGAACAGGGAGTACAGGAGGGGACTGAGCACGAAGTGTTCAGGATCAGAGTGGCAGATGTGTTGCTACCTACCCTCACCACCCGGAGGTGTTTAGTCCCAGGATCCTTAGCTTAGTGATGAGCTTTGAGGGTAGTATGGTGTTGAACGCTGAGCTGTCGTCAATGAATTGCATTCTCACATAAGTGTTCCTTTTGTCCATGTGGGAAAGGGCAGTGTGGAGTGCAATAGAGATTGCATCATCTGTGGATCTGTTGTGGCGGTATGCAAATTGGAGTGGGTCTACGGTTTCTGGGATGATGGTGTTGATGTGAGCCATGACCAGCCTTTCAAAGCACTTCATGGCTACAGTGAAGATACCTGCCAGTTGGTCAGCACATGCCCGCGGCACACGTCCTGGTAATCCGTCTGGCCCCGCAGCCTTGTGTGTATTGACCTGTTTAAAGGTCTTACTCACGGCGGCTACGGAGAGCGTGATCACACAGTCGTCCGGAACAGCTTATGCTCTCATGCATGCCTCAGTGTTGTTTGCCTCGAAGCGAGCATAGAAGTGGTTTAGCTCGTCCAGTAGGCTTGTGTCACTGGGCAGCTCGCGGCTTTGCTTCCCTTTGTAGTCTGTAATAGTTTGCAAGCCCTGCCACGTAAAACGAGCGTCTAGCGTGAGTAGTATGATTCAATCTTAGCCATGTATTGACGCTGTGCAAGTTTGATGGTTTGTCGCAGGGCATAGCAGGATTTCTTGTAAGCTTCCGGGTTAGAGTCCTGCACCTTGAAAGCGGCAGCTCTACCCTTTAGCTCAGTGTGAATGTTGCGTGTAATCCATGGCCTCTGGTTGGGGTATGTACGTACAGTCACTGTGGGGACGGCGTCCTCGATGCACTTATTGATAAAGCCATTGACTGATGTGGTGTCTCCTCAATGCCATCAGAGGAATCCCGGAACATGTTCCAGTCTGTGATAGCAAAACAGTCCTGTAGTTTAGCATCTGCTTCATCTGACCACTTTTTATAGACAGAGTCACTGGTGCTTCCTGCTTTAATTTGTGCTTGTAAGCAGGAATCAGGAGGATAGAGTAGTGGTCGGATTTAACAAATGGAGGGCGAGGGAGAGCTTTGTACTCGTCTCTGTGTGTGGAGTAGAGGTGATAGGAGTGGATGTATTGATGATAGATTGACAGTATGGCTGAGATGGCAGAGCCCATGGTGGATTAATGTATTTTTTGATTGCTGCACTAAGGGATGGTACATTTCATGCTAACATCATGCTTTCATTTGTGTGGAGCTCATTATCAGTTTATAAGTTAGAATGTTAGCAAGCTCTTACCTTGAGCTAAGAGCTCATGGGACAGCTAAGCCTTTGTGGGGCATTTAAACCCTGAACCATTCCTGACAGGCAACCCTGTCTCCCAGTCTGCGTCACCCCCATGACCATAGCCACTCGCATGTAAGCAACAACACAGCTAATGTGGCTAGTGTTGTGAGCGAGCAAGCTAGTTAGCTAGGTAGTATTGTTAGCTATCTAGCTAGCTAGGTTGTTTTCTATTCTGAAACTGAATCTGATCAGCCTGTCAAGAATGGAGCTCACCCACTGTAAATTGTAATATTATCCACAAAACATGAAGTGTCCCTTATAAATTATACACATATCAGGTAAGCAAGCTAACAACCAGCACAGATAACAAGCTAGTTTGCTAGTTAGATAACAAGACTACCTAGCTAACTAGCCATGTTACAAGAATAGCCAAGTTAGCTGCGTTGTTCCTTGCATGCAATTGGCTGTGGTCTTGGGGGCGACACGCAGCCTGGTAGACATAGTTGCCTATCAGGTATCGTTCAGGGCTTAAACGCCCCACGAGCACATCACAATCAATGCAGCCACAGGACTCCTTGATGAGGTGGTTATTGTGCATCTGAACAAATGAATGGATAATGCAAGTATGGAAAACCGTTATAACATATATTTAACACACATACATATTTTAACTTACAAGCATTTCGCTACATTATTTCACTTATAATTCACTTAATCACAATTCCAGTGGGTCAGAAGTTTACATTCACTACATTTACATTGTGATAGGCTAATTGACATAATTTGATTCAATTGGAGGTGTTCCTGTGGATGTATTTCAAGGCTTACCTTCAAACTCAGTGCCTCTTTGCTTGACCGCATGGGAAAATCAAAAGAAATCAGCCAAGACCTCAGAAAAAAATTGTAGACGTTCACAAGTCTGGTCATCCTTGGTAGCAATTTCCAAACACTTGAAGGTAGCACGTTCATCTGTACAAACAATGGTACGCAAGCATAAACACCATGGTACTACGCAGCTGTCATACCGCTCAGGAAGGAGACGTGTACTGTCTCATAGAGATGAATGTACTTTGGTGCAAAAAGTGCAAATCAATCCCGGAACAACAGCAAAGGACCTTGTGAAGATGCTGGAGGAAACCGGTACAAAATGTCCACAGTAAAACGAGTCCTATATCGTCATAACCTGAAAGGCCGCTCAGCAAGGAAGAAGCCACTGCTCCAAAACCGCCATAAAAAAAGCCAGACTATGGTTTGCAACCGCACATGGGTACAAAAATCGTACTTTTTTGAGAAATGTCCTCTGGTCTGATGAAACAAAAATCTAACTGTTTGGTCATAATGACCATCGTTATGTTTGGAGGAAAAAGGGGGTGTCACGCCCTGACCATAGAGTGCTGCTTATTCTCTATGTTGGTTGGGGTGTGACAGTGACTAGGGTGTGTCATCTAGGTGTTTAATGATCTATGTTGGCCTGGTGTGGCACCCAATCAGAGGCAGCTGTTTATCGTTGTCTCTGATTGGGGATCATATTTAGGCAGCCATTTCCCCATTGTGCTTTGTAGGATTTTGACTTTGTATAGTTGCATGTGAGCACTATGTTAGCTTCACATTTCGTTGGAGTTTATTGTTTTGTTTTTGCTGTGTGTTTCACTTAGAAATAAAAAGAGGTGGAACGCAGATCAACGTAACAGAAGATCCCACCAACAATGGACCAAGCAGCGTGCCCAGGAGATAATAGCATCCTGATCTTTGGACAAGATTAGGGAGAGAGCATCCTGGACATGGGACGACATAGTGGCAGGAGAGAAGAGCCTGCCATGGAAGCAGGCGGAAGCAGCGAAGGAGGGACAGCGACGAAGTCGGTGAGGAAGGCCACAGAAACCCCCCACAGAAACCCCCCCCCCCCCCCAATTTTTTTTTGGGGGGGGGGCACATGGAGCGGATCCGAGAAGTGAACCAGAACCAGTCTGGGAGAAGAAGGAGAATTTGGAGGAGAGAGAAATGGGAGAGTTGTTGAGTTGGTGGAGGATTCACGAATATGGTGCCACCTGAGTCAGCTCCCCGTACTCATCCTGAGAAGGGTGTTAAAGTTCCGGAACAATTGATGCCGGCTATACACACCAGGTCTCCAGTACGTCTCCACAGCCCGGTACGTCCTGTGCCTGCTACTCGCACTCTCCCTCAAGTGCGCTTTCCCAGTCAGGTCCGTCCTGTTCCTGCTCCTCACACTCACCCTGAGATGCTTGTCACCAGCCTGGTGCCACCTGTACTGGTTCCACGCATCAGGCCTCCAGAGCGCCTCCACAGTCCAGTATGTCCAGTGCCTCCTCCCCGTACACTCGCTCTGAGGTGCATGTCCCCAGCCCGGTACCACCAGTGCCGGCACCACGCATCAGGCCTCCAGTGTGCCTCCACAGTCCAGTACGTCCTGTGTCTCCTTACCGCACTCGCCCTGAGGTGGGTGTCATCAGCCCGGTACCACCAGTGCGGCCCCATGCACCAAGCTTCCGGCGACAGTTTCCAGTCCAGAGCTTCCGGCGACACAGTCCGGAACCTCCTGAGACGGTCCACAGTCTGGAACCTCCTGAGACGGTCCGCAGTCCGGAACCTCCTGAGACGGTCCGCGTTCCGGAACCTCCTGAGACGGTCCGCGTTCCGGAACCTCCTGAGACGGTCCGTGTTCCGGAACCTCCTGAGACGGTCCGCGGTCCGGAACCACTAGCGACGGTCCGCGGTCCAGCGCCTCCAGTGACGGTCTGCGGTCCAGAACCTCCAGCAACGGTCTGCGGTCCAGAGCCTCCAGCGACGGTCTGCGGTCCAGAGCCTCCGAGGGTTCCTAGTCCCTAGCCTACTGCGAGGGTTCCCAGTTCGGAGCCTTCGGCGACGACCTACTGTTTGGACTAACTGGCGACGATCCGCGGTCCGGTGCCTCCGGCGACGATCCACGGTCCGGAGCTTCCGGCGACGATCCCCGCACCAGAGCCACCATGGAAGATGATGCGTCTGCGAGCGGAGTGGGTACTTCGCCCTGCACCGGAGCCGCCCCCGAAGGTAGATGCCCATCCGGGCCTTCCCCTATTGAGTCGGGTTTTGCGGTCCGCACCTTTGGAGGGGGGTACTGTCACGCCCTGCCCATAGAGAGATGCTTATTCTCTATGTTGGTTGGGGCGTGACAGTGACTGGGGTAGGTCATCTAGGTGTTTAATGATCTATGTTGGCCTGGTATGGTTCCCAATCAGAGGCAGCTGTTTATCGATGTCTCTGATTGGGGATCATATTTAGGCAGCCATTTCCACATTGTGCTTTATGGGATCTTGACTTTGTATAGTTGCCTGTGTGCACTATGTTAGCATCACGTTTCGCTTGAGTTTATTGTTTTGCTGTGTGTTTCACTTAGAAATAAAAATATGTGGAACCCAGATCACGCTGCGCTTTGGTCCACTCCTTATGACGAAAGTGACAGGGGGAGCCTTGCAAGCCGAAGAACACCATCCCAACCCAACCGTGAAGCACGGGGGTGCAGCATCATGTTGTGGGGGTGCTTTGCTGCAAGAGGTACTGGTGCACTTCACAAAATAGATCAGCATCATGAGGTGGGAAATTATGTATATATGTGGATATGGACAATGACCCCAAGCATACTTCCAAAGTTGTGGCAAAATGGCTTAAGGATAACAAAGTCAAGCTATTGGAGTGGCCATCACAAAGCCCTGACCTCAATCCTATAGAAAATGTGTGGGCAGAACTGAAACTTTGTGCAAGGAGGCCTACAAACCTGACTCAGTTACACCAGCTCTGTCAGGAGTAACGGGCCAAAATTCACCCAACTTATTGTGGGAAACTTGTGGAAGGCTACCCAAAACGTTTGACCCAGGTTAAACATTTTAAAGGCAATGCTACCAAATATTAATTGAGTAAATGTAAACATCTGACCCACTGGCAATGCGATGAAAGAAGTAAAAGCTGAAATAAATAATTCTCTCTACTTTTATTCTGACATTTCACAGTCTTAAAATGAATTGGTGATCCTAACTGACCTAAGACAGGGAATTTTTACGATGATTAAATGTCAGGATATGTGAAAAACTGAGTTTAATTGTATTTGGATAAGGTGTATGTACACTTCTGAATTAAATTGTATGTGTATGTGACCAATACAATTTGATTTGATTCATGACATTATTTATATGGAAAATATTTTATTTTTAAAATCAATCATTTAATTTCTAACATCATTTTTTTAATCGATGTACTTAAAAAATATATATATCCATAATTCCCCATAGGCTTCAAAGGAGGAACCAATTTTTTATATGGATAATTCAATGTTTTATATAATATATCTACACTACCAGTCAAAAGTTTTAGAACACCTACTCATTCAAGGGTTTTTCTTTATTTTTAAAATTTTGTCAAACACTTATTTGGTTACTACGTGATTCCATATGTGTCATTTCATAGTTTTGATGTCTTCACTATTATTCTGCAATGTAGAAAATAGTAAAAATACATAACAACCCCTCTAATGAGTATATGTTCAAAAACCTTTGAACTGTAGTATATATATCGATAATTACATTTTTGGAATTAAAAGTTACGTCAATAAATAATGATTTTATATACAAACTTCAAATTATTGATAATGAATTCTGCATATATTAGCATATATTTAGCATTATTAAGACAAACCAGCTTCTGGTGCTTTGCATGTCAATGATGAGGGTGGCGAGAGAGCGCAAAGAAACTTCACATTTTGTTGCCTTAAAATAAAATGTAAAAAATGTATGATATATATTTGTTCATGTGTACAAGCTACCCCACATTTCTAAATGAGACAACATTTTCCTAAGTAATAATTTGTATTTTGTTCTGTATGTCTTCACAACCCATAGTTAATATGATTTGATACTTTATTGTCCCAGAGGGGAAATACAATAGAGACAATAGAGAGGGCTGCTGCTTCCATATAAATACATGGAATCGATTGAGAATAATACCCCATTGTCACTCCCTGGCCATAGAGAGGTTTTTATTCTCTATTTTGGTTAGGCCAGGGTGTGACTAGGGTGGGCATTCTAGTTTCTTTATTTATATGTTGGTGTGGTTCCCAATCAGAGGCAGGTGTCTGATCATATATAAGTTGTCAATTTTTCGTTTGGGTTTTGTGGGTAGTTGTTTTCTGTTTAGTGTCTGCACATGACAGGACTATTTTGGTTTTCACTATTTGTTATTTTGTTCGAGTGTTTGGAATGATACATTTATCATGAACACTTACCACGCTGGACTTCAGTCTCTTTCTTCATCCGACGAAAGCCCATCTCATACCCCACTCCAACACAAAAGGTGAATAAATTAATGTCAGGCAGCAGGTAGCCTAGCAGTTAAGAGTGTTGGGCCAGTAAGCGCAAAGTCGCTGGTTTGAATCTCGGAGCTGACTAGGTGAAAAATCTGTCAATGTACCCTTGCACAAGGCACTTAACCCTAATTCCTCCTGTAAGTAACTGGATAAAAGTGTCTACAGTCGTGGCCAAAAGTTTTGAGATTGACACAAATATTAATTTCCACAAAGTTTGCTGCTTCAGTGTCTTTAGATATTTTTGTCAGATGTTACTATGGAATACTGAAGTATAATTACAAGCATTTCATAATTGTCAAAGGCTTTTATTGACAATGACAAGAAGTTGATGCAAAGAGTCCATATTTGCAGTGCTGACCCTCCTTTTTCAAGACCTCTGCAATCCGCCCTGGCATGCTGTCAATTAACTTCTGGGAAACATCCTGACTGATAGCAGCCCATTCTTGCATTATCAATGCTTGGAGTTTGTCAGAATTGGTGGGTTTTTGTTTGTCCATCCGTCTCTTGAGGATTGACCACAAGTTCTCAATGGGATTAAGGTCTGGGGAGTTTCCTGGCCATGGACCCAAAATATCAATGTTTTGTTCCTCGAGCCACTTAGTTATCACTTTTGCCTTATGGCAAGGTGCTCCATCATGCCTGAAAAGGCATCGTTCATCACCAAACTGTTCCTGGATGGTTGGGAGAAGTTGCTCTCGGAGGATGTGTTGGTACCATTCTTTATTCATGGCTGTGTTCTTAGTCAAAATTGTGAGTGAACACACTCCCTTGGCTGAGAAGCAACCCCACACATGAATGGTCTCAGGATGCTTTACTGTTGGCATGACACAGGACTGATGGTAGCACTCACCTTGTCTTCTCCGGACAAGCTTTTCTCCGGATGCCCCAAACAATCGGAAAGGGGATTCATCAGACAAAATGACTTTACCCCAGTCCTCAGCAGTCCAATCGCTGTAACTTTTGCAGAATATCAGTCTGTCCCTGATGTTTTTCCTGGAGAGAAGTGACTTCTTTGCTGCCTTTCTTGACACCAGGCCATCCTCCAAAAGTCTTCGCCTCACTGTGCATGCAGATGCACTCACACCTGCCTGCTGCCACTCCTGAGCAAGCTCTGTACTAGTGGTGCCCAGATCCCGCAGCTGAATCAACTTTAGGAGACGGTCCTGGCGCTTGCTGGACTTTCTTGGGCGCCCTGAAGCCTTCTTCACAACAATTGAACCGCTCTCCTTGATGATCTGATAAATTATTGATTTAGGTGGAATCTTACTGGCAGCAATATCCTTGCCTGTGAAGCCCTTTTTGTGCAAAGCAATGATGATGGCACGTGTTTCCTTCCAGGTAACCATGGTTGACAGAGGAAGAACAATGATTCCAAGCACCACCCTCCCTTTGAAGCTTCCAGTCTGTTATTTGAACTCAATCAGCATGACAGAGTGATCTCCAGCCTTGTCCTTGTCAACACTCACACCTGTGTTAACGAGAGAATCACTGACATGATGTCAGCTGGCCCTTTTGTGGCAGGGCTGAAATGCAGTTGAAATGTTTTTGGGGATTCAGTTCATTTGCATGGCAAAGAGGTACTTTGCAATTCATCTGATCATTCTTCATAACATTCTGGAGTATATGCAAATTGCCATCATACAAACTGAGGCACTGAGTTTCAGTTGATGCCATCTAGGAGGCGTGACAGGGTGCCAATAAAGCCCCACAGTGGAGGTGTCATAATACCCATAAATCCTATCGGTCAAACAGGAAAATGGTTCCAATAGTTTTTCCACCATTCATTTTTCCCATAGGGGATTTTAAAAACACTGAACATAAGGGCTGTGTTTTGTGTAGGCCTGGTGGGATGTTTTGATAACCATGTAAATCTCTCAGACAACGTGACTTTTATCAATATATCCAGCTCTATTTACTCTCAGATTCGAAAATGCTAATTAGCATCAAAGTAAACATCATGCAAAAATACAAATCCCTGCAAGCTCCTGCGTGTTATCTGTAGCTGAAACCTTTGCTAATAGGTATTGTGTCAATTTAAAACATGCACAAGACAGTTCACAGAATTGTCAATTTAAAGAACTTTTGCCAATTTATTTATTACTAAATTTAGCTAACATGAAATAGTTCATCCAAAGATTCTTATCTTTGCCTTGATTTGGCAGTTTTGTCCAAATCATCATGGTGTTTGTAGTTCTTTACGATAGTCACATTTTCAGCTAATTAGCATTTCATTTTTGGGGGGTAAGTGCAGGCAAATATATTGGTATAAGTCACCTTGTCCTAGAAAGAGTTACAGTTATCAAAACGTCACACCAGGATAAGCCTACTGTCGTGGAATTATTGTAATCAAATGGAGAGATTTTTACATTTCTTCAAAACTTTATTATTTAATTACTGAAATAATGGAGCTTGTCAAAGAGCCCCCCGTAGGTGATTCGTTGAGAGCCCAACGAGTGGATTTGAGCCACAGAATTTTATAGCAAAGTCCATCCTCCTGGATGTTCCTCCTCTGGCTACATTGACTTCAATACAAAACCTAGGATGCTCGTAGGCCTCATCCCCTTCCATAGACATACATTGTAATTCTGACTACTTCTGGAGGATGTCCTCCATCCAATCAAAGCTTTTGAGGTATGAACTGACATGTTGTCCATCCAGTCATAGAATTAGGATCAAAGAACGAAACCATGATTTGTATCGGGATTGTGCCACAGAGCATTATGGGGGTTCTATGTGTTGAGAAGCTTGGGGACATTGTTGGATAGAGATTAAGAGTGAAAAGTGATAGTTGAGCATTTTTTGGAAATTATTCAATTAAAATGAGTTTTTTCAAATTCCAGGAGACATAGGTGAAATATTATCAATTGTTTTCTTAACTTTATTTTTGCGTCCAGTTTGTGCAATTTATTTACATTTGCCTCGCTAACTTCAGTAATTTAGCTAACCTTAGCTATAGCTAGCTACCAGAGCGAGTGTGCCGTTTTCTGTGCCATAATGGTAACGTTAGAATGGCCAACGCTGCCGAAAATGTTGTGGACTTTTTGTTGACCCCTTCCATTCTCTGGGGTACACGGAAAAGCTGCGAATTAAAAGCGAGGGTCGACCTCTGCCTGAGATCAGTTTCATGAAGAAGGGTGAAAAGGTGAGGGTGTTCAATGGCATCTGGTATCAAAAGTCTAGCTGGTAAACAGGGAGCCTTTCATCAAGCCGCCTCTATTGCTGGCCTTGCAAGATTTTGAGATGGAAAGTTCCACCGACAAGGGGAACTACAAGGAGCTTGCAGAGGTAATTGCACGTTACGATGCTTCACTCTCATATCGAACATATCGAACTTTCGACTGTCTTTTCTGGCATGTCGAAAACAATTCCGAATTCCGAAAGCTTCCATCTCATCATCCATTAAAATATTAAAGAGAGAGTTTGACGCAGCGCATTTTTTCGCGTGCGCTCAAGTAGGCTTTCCACTTGCATCCAGTATACATTTAGCAAAGATGATAACGCATAATCACTCCAGACAGACACAAGAAACAACTCATGATATAAATGTTGCAGCAGCCTAGGCTACACCTGAACATTAGAAATCGGACATGCTGTATGGAATGAAAACGAGACTATTTTTCAGTCTGATCAACTGTAGGCTACTAATAAGAGCAGCTGCATACAGCCTATGCGCCCTGTCCATCTGGTCAGGATAAAGTAATGGTAACCTTATCTATTTATAGTCCATTTGTGTGCTAGGAGAAAATGTGAATGGGATGAAATTGAGTGTATATTTAGAATTGGGCTGGCTAGGCTGCCTATACGTGTTTAATCCATAATGATTAACTGGAATTAACGAATCAACATAATAGTGATGACGGATGTGAGTAAATGTTTTGTAAGGCCTACAGTTGCATAGACCTGCATGATGCAAACATGCCTAAAGCAAGCTCAGCCCTTTGAGTTGTATTGCCATATCAATTGTTGTCTGTGTCTGGGTAGAGGAAATCCCCCTCCTAATCTAGTCTGAATATAATTTATATGAACAAATATAAGATAGCTGCAATTTGTAGTCAGGAGTTAAAAAAATAAAAAAAAGTGACCTGATTGTGAAAAACTGGTCCTGTCATAGCCCATATAAAACCTTTTTACAACTGATTAATCACTGTCATAACTTATAGGGTCCAGAGTATTCCTAGTTAGATTAACATATAAGGAAAAACTCCAGGCCCCAGGAGGTAAAAATTGCCCCACAGCTCTGGGACCTATGGTGGCATCAGTCTGCTTGCAGTAGTCCCTTATCGTCAGGTATGTGGATGATCAGGGCTATATTCAGGAACATTTCTTGGGATCCTTTGTGTCATGTGGGCAAAATGTGCAGTCTGTGTTTGACTTTATATATTTTGAGATGTTTAAGTTCATAAAGAAACTCGTTGTCCAAACCTACGATGGCGTGGCTGTAATGGAATGTATCTGTTATTTGTATTTACAGCTAAGTCCCCTCCTGTTCCCTGATTAAGAGGAGATGACTACTCCACTCCTCTACCTTTGTCAACATTCTCCTGACATGATCTGGCACATTGAATGTTTCCTCCATTGAATGTTTCCTCGCCAAGGAGTACCCCTATACATTTTCTCTCATTCCTGTCAATCATTAGAGTCAACTCATTAGAGTCAATCACGTACACAATTCACATTATTAGACATCTATGATTTTACTCCTTGCTTGGACTAACTCATTTTTAGCCCTTTTGTCTATCTATGTAGTGTGTTGTGTTATTGTTTTTTGTCTTCCCAGTCAAATCCTGTCCTGCACTGGTCAAGCCTCTGAACACCTCAACTCATGCCTCATACCCTCATTCAATCACTTCTGTGATCCCGCTCAGCCCTCTCATTCCCCATAATATTGTACTATAAATGTCTTTATAAAATGTTTTAGGTTAAAGTAATTAGTCTTTGCCGATTTTTGAAACACACTTTGTCGTCTCCGTGCGTTACGCGCCTATACCGTGGGTCTCCCATCCTCCTCAAAATGTTTGTCACCAGCCTCCATAGACCCTAAAATCAACGCAGAAAGTGCAAACGCTATTGGATGCGTGAGCACACGCTCTCCACATGGGTGTGCCAGCAAAGCCCACAGTCAATGTGGACCCCCAGGTACTTGTATGAGTTTACCTGCTTAACCAGTTGCATCTCTAGGGGCGCTATTTCATTTTTGTATAAAAAACGTTCCCGTTTTAAGCGCGATATTTTGTCACGAAAAGATGCTCAACTATGCATATTAAAACACTCTGAAGTTTCAGAATCTGCAAAGATATTGTCTGTAAGTGCCCCAGAACTCATTCTACAGGCGAAACCAAGATGATACGTCAAACAGGAAATGAGCAGAATTTCTGAAGCTCTGTTTTCTAATGTCTCCTTATATGGCTGTGAATGCGACAGGAATAAGCTTAGACCTTCTGCCGTTTCCCCAAGATGTCGGCAGCATTGTGACGTATTTGTAGGCATATCATTGGAAGATTGACCATAAGAGACTACATTTTCCAAGTGTCCGCCTGGTGTCCTGCGTCGAAACTGGTGCGCAAAGCCATGTGCAAGTATTTTTCCATTTGATTGAGGGGAGAAACCATGCTTCCACGAACGATATATCATTGAAGAGATATGTGAAAAACACCTTGAGGATTGATTCTAAACAACGTTTGCCATGTTTTCAGTCGATATTATGGAGTTAATTTGGAAAAAAGTTTGCGTTTTGAGGACTGAATTTTCTGGTTTTTTTGGTAGCCAAATGTGATGTATAAAACGGAGCTATTTCTAATACACAAAGAATCTTTTTGGAAAAACTGAGCATCTGCTATCTAACTGAGAGTATCCTCATTGAAAACATCAGAAGTTCTTCAAAGGTAAATGATTTTATTTGAAGGCTTTTATGTTTTTGTTGAAATGTTGCGTGCTGGATGCTAACGCTAATGCTAACGCTAAATGCTACGCTAGCTAGCTACTTTTACACAAATGATTGTTTTCCTATGGTTGAGAAGCATATTTTGAAAATCTGAGATGACAGTGTTGTTTACAAAAGGCTAAGCTTGAGAGATGGCATATTTATTTCATTTCATTTGCGATTTTCATGAATAGTTAACGTTGCGTTATGGTAATGAGCTTGAGTCTGTATTCCTGATACCGGATCCGGGATGGGGAGATCAGAGAGGTTAATGTTCTTTCCGTGTACCACCATGGGGATGTAGTCTCCAAAGGACTTAGAGTCGAGGATCATCTCCTCAGTTTTTTTTCACTTTCAGTTGTAGGTGATGTTCATCACACCATCTGACGAATCCTTCAATCGCCGCCCTGTAGCCGTTGGTGTCAGAGCCTTTGTTTAAGAGTCCGAGGACAGCGGTTTTGTCCGAGAACTGAACTACGTAGTTGTTGCGGTGCTTGCAGAGCAGATGCAGAGGTTTGTGTACAATGTGAAGAGGATAGGCGACCTTGAGGATAAGGTGCCTCTTCTTGAACTGCACTGTTGGTTAACGGCTTGTAAGTAAGCATTTCACGGTAAGGTCTACACTTGTTGTATTCAGCGAATCATTTTGAATAAGATTAGTATTGTGGTGGCAGAATCATGTTATGGGTATGCTTGTTGCTGGAAGGGGCTGGGGAGTTTGTTAGGATCAAAATAAATATGAAAAGAGCAAAGGACAGGTAAAAAGTTAGATACACCAGAATGGCTTTCTAAGAGGTGTTGAGTGTTCCTAAATAGTCTAGTAGTCTCAGTTCTGACCTAAATCTGATTGAAAATATTATTGTCCATCTGCCTGTCTTTAGGTAGGTTGAGAATGTCCTATGGTAGTCATGGTTGTGCATTGAGGGGGTAGAGCTCCTTCCCTAGACCCCAGAGCCCCAACCAGGAGGGGGTGGGGGAATAAAGTCTGGGGGAGGTTCAGGGAGGTCCTCCTGAGGGGTGTGTCCATTTGCTGAGGGAAAGAAAACAGTATTATTTAGATTATGTTTTGGGGTTGACCATATTATATTCCATTTGTGTGTGGGTTTTGCTTAACTATCCTTGTGGGTACCAGAAATCCTCAGGATAAAGGATAGTAAAAACAAGGAAAATTCAGACAGGAGGAAAATTGCTATTTTAGGTTTAGGGATTAGAATTAGGGTTAGGGGTTATGGTAAGGTTTAGGGAAAATAGGATTTTGAAAGGGAATACATTTTTAGTCCCCATAAGGATGTGCGTACAGTTGATGTCAGAAGTTTACGTACACTTATGTTGGAGTCATTAAAACTCATTTTTCAACCACTTCACAAATGTCTTGTTAACAAACTATAGTTTTTAGCAAGTCAGTTAGGACATCCAGTGGGTCAGAAGTTTAAATACACTAAATTGACTGTGCCTTTTAAACAGCTTGGAAAATTGCAGAAAAGTATGTCATGGCTTTAGAAGCTTCTGATAGGCTAATTAACACCATTTGAGTCAATTGGAGGTGTACCTGTGGATGTATTTCAAGGCCTACCTTCAAACTCAGTGCCTCTTTGCTTGACATCATGGGAAAAAGAAATCAGCCAAGACCTCAGAAAAAAATTGTAGACCTCCACAAGTCTGGTTCATCCTTGGGAGCAATTTCCAAACGCCTGAAGGTACCATGTTCATCTGTACAAACAATAGTACAGATGAATAGCAGGTGTATACACCATGGGACCACACAGCTGTCATACTGCTCAAGAAGGAGACGTGTTCTGTCTCATAGAGATGAACGTACTTTAGTGCGAAAAGTGCAAACCAATCCCAGAACAACAGCAAAGGACCTTGTGAAGATGCTGGAGGAAATGGGTACAAAAGTATCTATATCCACAGTAAAACAAGTCCTAAATCGACAACCTGAAAGGCCGCTCATCAAGGAAGAAGCCACTGCTCCAAAACCGCCATAAAAAAGCCAGACTACAGTTTGCAACTGCACATGGTTACAAAGATCGTACTTTTTGGAGAAATGTCCTCTGGTCAAAATGACCATCGTTATGTTTGGAGGAAAAAGGGGGAGGTTTGCAAGCTGAAGAACACCATCCCAACCGGGAAGCATGGGGGGTGGCAGCATAATGTTGTGGGGATGCTTTGCTGCAGGAGATGCTGGTGCACTTCACAAAATAGATGGAATCATGAGGAAAGAAAATGATGCGGATATATTGAAGCAACATCTGAAGCAACATCAGTCAGGAAGTTAAAGCTTGGTTGCAAAAGGAATGGGCCAAAATTCACCCAACTTACAGTGCCTTGCGAAAGTATTCGGCCCCCTTGAACTTTGCGACCTTTTGCCACATTTCAGGCTTCAAACATAAAGATATAAAACTGTATTTTTTTGTGAAGAATCAACAACAAGTGAGACACAATCATGAAGTGGAACGACATTTATTTGATATTTCAAACTTTTTTAACAAATCAAAAACTGAAAAATTGGGTGTGCAAAATTATTCAGCCCCCCTCAAGTTAATACTTTGTAGCGCCACCTTTTGCTGCGATTACAGCTGTAAGTCGCTTGGGGTATGTCTCTATCAGTTTTGCACATCGAGAGACTGACATTTTTTCACATTCCTTCTTGCAAAACAGCTCGAGCTCAGTGAGGTTGGATGGAGAGCATTTGTGAACAGCAGTTTTCAGTTCTTTCCACAGATTCTCGATTGGATTCAGGTCTGGACTTTGACTTGGCCATTCTAACACCTGGATATGTTTATTTTTGAACCATTCCATTGTAGATTTTGCTTTATGTTTTGGATCATTGTCTTGTTGGAAGACATCTCTGTCCCAGTGTCAGGTCTTTTGCAGACTCCATCAGGTTTTCTTCCAGAATGGTCCTGTATTTGGCTCCATCCATCTTCCCATCAATTTTAGCCATCTTCCCTGTCCCTGCTGAAGAAAAGCAGGCCCAAACCATGATGCTGCCACCACCATGTTTGACAGTGGGGATGGTGTGTTCAGCTGTGTTGCTTTTACGCCAAACATAACGTTTTGCATTGTTGCCAAAAAGTTCAATTTTGGTTTCATCTGACCAGAGCACCTTCTTCCACATGTTTGGTGTGTCTCCCAGGTGGCTTGTGGCAAACTTTAAACAACACTTTTTATGGATATCTTTAAGAAATGGCTTTCTTCTTGCCACTCTTCCATAATGGCCAGATTTGTGCAATATACGACTGATTGTTGTCCTATGGACAGAGTCTCCCACCTCAGCTGTAGATCTCTGCAGTTCATCCAGAGTGATCATGGGCCTCTTGGCTGCATCTCTGATCAGTCTTCTCCTTGTATGAGCTGAAAGTTTAGAGGGACGGCCAGGTCTTGGTAGATTTGCAGTGGTCTGATACTCCTTCCATTTCAATATTATCGCTTGCACAGTGCTCCTTGGGATGTTTAAAGCTTGGGAAATCTTTTTGTATCCAAATCCGGCTTTAAACTTCTTCACAACAGTATCTCGGACCTGCCTGGTGTGTTCCTTGTTCTTCATGATGCTCTCTGCGCTTTTAACGGACCTCTGAGACTATCACAGTGCAGGTGCATTTATACGGAGACTTGATTACACACAGGTGGATTGTATGTATCATCATTAGTCATTTAGGTCAACATTGGATCATTCAGAGATCCTCACTGAACTTCTGGAGAGAGTTTGCTGCACTGAAAGTAAAGGGGCTGAATAATTTTGCACGCCCAATTTTTCAGTTTTTGATATGTTAAAAAAGTTTGAAATATCCAATAAATGTCGTTCCACTTCATGATTGTGTCCCACTTGTTGTTGATTCTTCACAAAAAAAATACAGTTTTATATCTTTATGTTTGAAGCCTGAAATGTGGCAAAAGGTCGCAAAGTTCAAGGGGGCCGAATACTTTCGCAAGGCACTGTATGTGGGAAGCTTGTGGAAGGCCACCCAAAACGTTTGACCCAAGTTAAACAATTTAAAGGCAGTGCTACCTAACACTCAATTGGTATATGTTAACTTCTGACCCACTGGGAATGCGAAAGAAGTAAAAGCTGAAGTAAATGTTTCTCTCTACTATTATTCTGACATTTCACATTCTTAAAATAAAGTGGTGAACCTAACTAACCTCAGACATATCATTTGTACTAGGATTAAATGTCAGGAATTGTGAAAAATTGAGTTTAAATGTATTTGGCTAAGGTGTACGTAAACGTCCGACTTCAACTGTGTGTGTGTAATTGTGTCACCTCTGTGCACAGTAGGTGTGGAAGGGCTGGAGGCAGGCAGACTAGTCAGGTGCAGAGTGGAGCTGATGGTTGATGCTCTCCTCACTGCCATCTGGTAGTTCTTGTACAGGGTGGCCCCATACTAAACAAAGATAGATACAATAGGTACACACAACATGCAGTGGGAAAGTATTTGCCACCTTTTGAATTTTCTCTACTTTTGCATATTTTTGATACTGAATGTTATCAGATATTCAACCAAAACATAATATTAGATAAATGGAACCAGATGAAACCAAAAATTTAACTTTTTGGCAACAATGCAAAACGTTATGTTTGGCGTAAAAGCAACACAGCTCATCACCCTGAACACACCATCCCTACTGTCAAACATGGTGGTGGCAGCATCATGGTTTGGGCCTGCTTTTCTTCAGCAGGGACAGGGAAGATGGTTAAAATTGATGGGAAGATGGATGGAGCCAAATACAGGACCATTCTGGAAGAAAACCTGATGGAGTCTACAAAAGACCTGAGACTGGGACGGAGATTTGTCTTCCAACAAGACAATGATCCAAAACATAAAGCAAACTCTACAATGGAATGGTTCAAAAATAAACATGGCCATTCTAACACCTGGATAAGTCAAAGTCCAGACCTGAATCCAATTGAGAATCTGTGGAAAGAACTGAAAACTGCTGTTCACAAATGCTCTCCATCCAACCTCACTGAGCTCGAGCTGTTTTGCAAGGAGGAATGGGAAAAAATGTCAGTCTCTCGATGTGCAAAACTGATAGAGACATACCCCAAGCGACTTACAGCTGTAATCGCAGCAAATGGTGGCGCTACAAAGTACTAACTTAAGGGGGCTGAATAATTTTGCACGCCCAATTTTTCAGTTTTTGATTTGTTAAAAAAGTTTGAAATATCCAATAAATGTCGTTCCACTTCATGATTGTGTCCCACTTGTTGTTGATTCTTCACAAAAAAATGGACACAGCACCGACTAACCTCAACTGCCACCTCCATCCAGCAACTGCCAGCCCAGATCCCACCCCTTCCCCAACACAAAGAAGCAGACACATTGTGGACTGACTGACCAACGGACTGATTCTCTCTATTTTTTAAATGAATGATTATTGAATTTTAACTTGTGACATTTTACCTGTAAAGAAATTTACAAAAAATGTAATACAAAAATGACCCAGTCCTACCTACCTACAGATTGTGGAAATCTGCTCTTTTAGCATGTCAAATATGATAAAACAAAAACACTATAGTAAATACTACAGCATTCTCCGCAAAAACACAACAGTAAATACTTCAGTATACTACAATCTGCAAAAATACTACATGAATTACTATAGTATTATACTACCGTTTTCTTTTAAATGAGTATTTATGCTATAGTTTACTGTAAATACTACAGTATATAGTATTTATACCATAGTATACTATAGTATTTTTTTCATGTGGGAGTTGCTAGGACCATGCTGGAAAGAATAATGTTAAAGGAATATAACTAATAACTGAGACAGCACAGTACAGCTCAGGTTGGCAAGATAGTGGGAAAAGACTATTAATAAAGCCTGACCTTGGCTACTCTGATGGAGTTGACCCAGAGGGAGAGAGTGTGCTCATCATCACAACACAGGAATCTGATGTATTGGGACTCCTTCTGGATCTGAGGATGCTGAAGGGAAAAGAACAGAACAAATGGTATTGATGGTATTCTCTGCTCTTAGAGCAACATCTCCTGTGCATGCAATGTCTGTCACAAAATACTGTATTGATGCTTGATTCACTTCTCCGTCTTTGTTCAAGTGGTCCAGTATTTTTGTTGTAGTTCATCAAAGAGACAACAGGGGGCAGCCAATGCTCACTTGAGTCAAGCCATTAGAGGAGCACTTTTTGTATTGCACTACCATGTTTCATGTTTGATTAGTCGTACGTACAGGATACACATGGTATACACTGTCCAACGAAATGTTTACATCCATGTGGGTTGCACTACCATGTTCTCAAACCCTCTCGCATTAAGAACCTTTTTCATTAATGTTAAGAATGCCTGAACATTCTCATACACATAATAAATGGTGAGTAAAAAATAAAGGCCCTAATTATGAACCATAACTTTGTTGCCTGTTTGAAATCAAATTTGAAGATTACTGTTTTTTTACTAACTTTTTGGCTTTACACTTAGAAACAAAGGAGCTATCTAGAACCTAGAAGGGTTCTTTGGCTGTCCCCATAGGAGAACCCTTTGGATAATATTTTCTGGTTCCCGGTAGAACCCTTTAGGCTTCCATGTAGGCCCCTTTCCACAGAGAGTTCTACGTGGAACCAAAAAGGGTTCTTTCTATGGGGACAGCTGAAGAATCCTTTTGGAGTTTAGGGACACTGGTGAGGAATATTTTTTTTTCTCCAAAATGGACAGAAAAACAATTCTGGTCATATGTTGTTGTTACGAACCATACAGTTATAATATACGCTAAATATACGCTAAGTTAACTTCTTTAATGTACCTTTAAAAACAGATCATTGTCAGACATGGTTCTGCAAGTAACTGACATAAATATTAAGCAACCAATATTGAAAAGCCACAAAAGTACCTGTCAAACATGGGAAATCCACACTGTCCATATACTTAAGAATTAACATAAATATAAAATATTTCAAACGTGGTCTAAGGGCAATTCGTATTATTCTGTACATAAATCTGTGGCACTCATTTTAGTATGATATATTAAGTCACTTTAGGTTACATAATGAATGTAATAGCGGTCGTACAATATCAAATGAATTATAGGACGTATAGTATCATGTCTCACCCGGCAATACAATTACGTAATTACTTGTTACTTTAATTTATTATCCGTATATTTTTAAACTGCATTGTTGGTTAGGGGCTCGTAAATAAGCATTTCATTTTAAGGTCTACACCTGTTTTATTCGGCACTAATTGTGACTAATACAATTTGATTTGATTTGAATAGCATACGAATTGGATAATGTAACTTATCATACATACATCTTGAATCAGCAGGTATAGTATTATACCTCTTTCTCTGAGACCAGGTTGCTTGTTGCACTGTAACAACAGAGGAGAAATATGGGGAGCATTTACATTGGCGGTTAGAGGAACTAACGATAAAGGTTAGGTTAATTTATGGAAAAAGGTTAGGGGAACTAAAACGACAAAGCTTAGGTGAATTTACGTAGCAGGTTCGGCAAAGGAGACTGGTAAGGGGAGGACGGCTCAGAATAATGGTTGGCATGGTGAATGGAATGGTACCAAACACAAGGAAACTGTGTTTTATACTATTCCATTAATTCCGTTCGAGCCATTACTATAAGCCGTCCCCTGATTTAAAGTGCCACCAGCCACCACTGGTGAATGGGGTTAAGTTTAGAATAAGACCAAGTGGGGATTTTTTGTATGGATGTCTATGAGAGAGTGTCATATTTGGTCCACAACATTTATTATAAATGAAGCTTATTTGATCCAATAGAACTTTCGTAATGTTTAGGTTTTTACAAATGGAAAGATAAGTTGACGCTTGTGACAACTTTGAGAAAAATATTTTATATCGGAGTTGTGTCTGTTGCTCACACACGTATCTGCCCTCTCATTAGCTAGAATGTTCCCACCTGACCTCACCTCCTCCCGCCAGCCTTTCTCCTTTGTGGACATTCATCTCCTAGCAACCAATTCCATGAGCAGCAGCACTTAAGAAAAAAGGTCCTCCTTAAATTGCTATTTTTTTTTCATCTAGAAGAATTGGAAGATACTTTTCTTTTGTGGAAATAGCTTGGAGCGATTTTGAGAGATTTATCAACTTGGTTTTTGCTGGACTCCCCTGCTGAATCATCAGGCAACACAAGGAAGGAATCGGATAGGAGGACCATTAACCCAACAAGGACAACAACAAGAATTAGGACATAGATAAGCAAACAAAACCAACAGAGGGAGAAAGGATTTCTGAGTTATTTCTGAAGGATAGTTCAGGCCTTGATAGTGAAACAAGCATTCAGACGAACAAACAAGCAAAATAGCACGTTGAAAGGAGGTAGAAACATTCCAAACATTGAGAGAGTATCTTCATTTATGTGTAATGTGTTGTTTCATTGAAAAACACATTCAATATCTTTATTTGTACTATTAATAAAACGTGCATTGTTTTAAAAGTGCATTTATCATTAGGTGCATTTTTTAAATAAGCACTTTCATCAAGTAAGCACTTCACAACATTCTAGAGCAGAGTGGATTGTTAAAACAGGTCACCATGGAGATGAATATGGATGCATTCTCTAAGCATTGTTTCAGAGACCTTGCCATCACGTATCCTGAAAATGTTACAAGTGAGTCAGGAAAAAAGACATTCAAAAAGAAATTGCTAAGAGAAGAGAATCCCCAGAGACTCTGAGGGCAGACTTCATCCTAAATGTGAACACGGATGATCCTAATGCCTGCACACAGCTCTCCATAAGGCCTTAAAATGTCAGAAAACAGAACAATGAGGCAACTGTACATTGATTCCACCCCCAAATGTAACATTCATATTCATAATAACGGCACTGTGATGGATCAAGGTTCGGAGGCCAGTCTGGATCAATTTCTTTAGTTCAGTGTGCAATGAAAAATGTTGAGGAGGACAACCAGGCTCTCAGGATGGAAGTGCGCAGTCTTAGAGAGGAACTGTCCAGCACAGACAACACCAGCCACACGCACGACCTCCAGAAGGAGTTACAGTACATGACCTAAGGCAGGAATTTCTCAGCCACCACCATCCATCTACAAAGAGTCACACAACTACGCAGGACCAGGCCAACAGCTGAATCAGAACCCACCTACCAACCCAGCTGACCCTCTCCATGCCCATCTCACGCCCTGTAATTACTCCCATCACTCCTGCCATCCTCCATAGACTTGACGAAAAACCAGACATTATATTAATGATGGACTCAAATGGAAAGTTTATACAGAGAATCAACTTTTCCCAAATAAAAAGGTGTCAAAGTTATGGTGCCCCACAACAGAGAGAGATACTGGGGGAAAAACAACCGTGTGCCATCACAGCAGAAAGATTTGTGACCTGTTGCCACCAGAAAAGGGCAACCAGTGAAGAACAAACACCATTGTGTTGTTCTTGTTGTTGTACTTTTTTTTGTATATATACAGCCTTGTACCATTTGAACATCGTTACAACGCTGTATATATACATATACGACATTTGTAATGTCTTTATTCTTTTGGAACTTCTGTGAGTGTAATGTTTACTGTTCCTTTTTATTGTTTATTTCACTTTGTATATGATCTACTTCATTTGCTTTGGCAATGTTAACGTATGTTTCCCATGCCAATAAAGTCCCTTGAATTGAAATTGAGTTGAATTGAGAGCTATGGAGCTCATGACTCTGGCCCAGCTTGCTCACCAAGCCATATCATCATTCACACCTGGGGACCAATGACCTGCGTGCCCAACAGGAGAGGGTGGCCACATAACTAAGGGGACGGATAGACAGGGCCTCCACCATCTTTCCCCTTGCAAAGATAGTAATATTTACCCTGCTCCAGAGGAGAGACTTCCAATAATGCCACCATCCAGGGGGTAGATGCCAGTCTCTCTCGGGACTGTGTGCAATGGCCCACTATTCCACCCTCAGCCTGCACTGTCTTCATGACAATGTACAGCTGTACAAAGAGACAGTCTTAAAGGATGTTGCTCTGCGTGGCCAGTCCACCTTACCCACCAACTCCCTGAGACAAACAAGACACTCCTTTAGACCTGAATCCGGTGGCGCCTTATAGAGACAGAAGAACAGCCAGCAACACTGCCCCCCACACCACCATACACCACTTCTCTCCTAAGAACTGCATGCAGATAGACTGAGCTATGCCCAAGCCGCAAACAGTCAGAGGCCCCATGCACAGTTCGGAGCATCGGTGGTCACACTGCCCACCCTCTTCAATTCCCACTACAACATCCTTCTCATACTACCAGACCAGGTCCGCCTCAGCACAGCTCAACCAGACCCGGCCAATCACAGCACAGATCCACCAGACCCGGCCCATCACAGCAAAGGTCTACCAGACCCGGCCCATCACAGCACAGGTCTACTAGACTCGGCCCATCACAGCACAGATCCACCAGACCCGGCCCATCACTGCACAGCTCTACCAGACCCGGCCAATCACAGCACAGATCCACCAGACCCGGCCCATCACAGCACCGGTCTACCAGACCCGGCCCATCACAGCACAGGTCTACCAGACCCGGCCCATCACAGCACAGGTCTACCAGACTCGGCCAATCACAGCACAGATCCACCAGACCCGGCCCATCACAGCACCGGTCTACCAGACCCGGCCCATCACAGCACAGGTCTACCAGACTCGGCCAATCACAGCACAGATCCACCAGACCCGGCCCATCACAACACAGCTCTTCCAGACCCGGCCAATCACAGCACAGCTCTACCATACTCGGCCAATCACAGCACAGATCCACCAGACCCGGCCCATCACAGCACAGGTCTACCAGACCCAGCCAATCACAGCACCGATCCACCAGACCCGGCCCATCACAGCACAGGTCTACCAAACCCGGCCCATCACATCACAGGTCTACCAGACCCGGCCCATCACAGCACAGGTCTACCAGACCCGGCCCATCACAGCACAGATCCGCCAGACCCGGCCAATCACAGCACAGATCCACCGGACCCGGCCAATCACAGCACAGCTCTACCAGACCCGGCCCATCACACAACAGCACAGCTCTACTAGACCAAGCCCAACCTCAACTGCCCAGCTCTACACAGCACCAACCACTACCCTAGGATGTGGCAAAACACTGTTGAGGGTAGTGCACAGATGGTGATACAGTCCACACCATGTATCATTCACATCATCAGCCCTCATGTGCTGATAGTTTTGAGCTTTGCCAGTCACACTGCCCTCCACACCACCCTCAATTTCCCCTACAACCTCCCTCCCAGGCTAGTTTTGGTTACCCTCCCTACTCCCATCCCCAGGGCAGGCCTGGGACAACTTCTTCCCCCCATGGCAACCCCAACCCTGCAACAGGAGCCACACCAAAGCCTCCTGTGCACACCCATAATGGAGCATTGGTGGGAGCTTCATCAGGGTGGACTGAGCTCTGCGAACACTGCTCTCCCAGTTCTCACTCCAGCCCCTGCATCCAGTGACTTGAGGGATGTCTGTCAAATGCTCAGTCTACTCTGCTCTCATGTGGTTGGCCAGGGACCTTGGCAAAGTCTCAGCTCACTCAACAAATAGCTGCAGATGACCCTATGCCTGTCAGCTCTTATGGAAATGAGCTGAATACCCCCCAGACTTTAAATCTAGTAGGGGGCTTGGGCTAATGCACCTAAATGTGCGAAGTAGGATGAAAAAATGGACACAGTTGATATTTGGGAACAGGACTCTTGTCCGTCCTGACATTCTGGTTCTCTCGGAAACATGGTTAAATGGCTCTGTATCTGATGAAGACATTGAAGTAAATTATTATAATGTATTTAGGTGTGACAGATTACAGAAAGGGGAGGAGTGGCCATATATGTCAAATCTAATTTCATGGAGTGCCAATCTTTAGATATTTCTGTTCCCAAGAAAATTGAGCTCCTGGTTGTAGATGTGTCCATAAACTAGAATACACATTTGTTTGTTAATGGGATTTATCGCCTCCCCCTGCTGCCATGGCGGACGTTATTGGTGGTATAGCTGAGTGTTTAACACTTATTTTTTTTGTCCTCGGAGTTGGTCATTTGAGGGGATTTGAGTCTGGGTTGCTATCCCCGGCCACAGATCAATTTAAGAGTATATGCATTGATTTCAATCGGACAAATGCACACGACTAAATGCGAGAAACCCTGTTAACTCCTTGATTGATTTAATTCTCACTAATAACCCCCACAAATATTTGTCTCGTGGAGTATTTGCATATGATCTCAGTGATCATTGTCCCACATAGTATAGTACAGAAAAATACTAATCCTTGTTTAATTGAGATTACCAAGTTTAAAAAGTTCTCAAGTGTTTTTACGTTACACGTTCTATTTGTTCTATGTTTGATTTAGCCACTCTCCTGTATTACTGACCCTGAGTTGGCTCTAGAACATTTCTTCCCTGCCTAAGCAAGTTCTGTCTGACTCTGGCATCATAACTGAGAGGAATGGAAGTTCTCATTTACAATTGAGACCTGACCAAGATGAAGTAAAGCAGTTTGACACATACAACAAAACAGAGTTACACATGGAATAAACAAACATACAGTCAATAATACAGTAGAAAAATAAGTATATATACAATGTGAGCAAATGAGGTGAGATAAGGGAGGTAAAGGCAAAAAAAAGGCCATGGTTGCGAAGTAAATACAAAATAGCAAGTAAAACACTGGAATGGTAGATTTGTAGTGGAAGAATGTGCAAAGTAGAAATATAAATAATGGGGTGCAATGGAGCAAAATAAATAAATAAATCCAGTAGGGGAAGAGGTACTTCTTTGGGCTAAATTATAGATGGGCTATGTACAGGTGCAGTAATCTGTGAGCTGCTCTGACAGCTGGTGCTTAAAGCTAGTGAGGGAGATAAGTGTTTCCAGTTTCAGAGATTTTTGTAGTTCGTTCCAGTCAGTGGCAGCAGAAAACTGGAAGGAGAGGCGGCCAAAGGAGGAATTGGCTTTGGGGGTGACCAGAGAGATATCAACTGACCTGAGCCCTAGGACCATGCCCCAGGACTACCTGACATGATGACTCCTTGCTGTCCCCAGTCCACCTGACCGTGCTGCTGCTCCAGTTTCAACTGTTCTGCCTTATTATTATTCGACCATGCTGGTCATTTATGAACATTTGAACATCTTGGCCATGTTCTGTTATAATCTCCACCCGGCACAGCCAGAAGAGGACTGGCCACCCCACATAGCCTGGTTCCTCTCTAGGTTTCTTCCTAGGTTTTGGCCTTTCTAGGGAGTTTTTCCTAGCCACCGTGCTTCTACACTTGCATTGCTTGCTGTTTGGGGTTTTAGGCTGGGTTTCTGTACAGCACTTTGAGATATCAGCTGATGTACGAAGGGCTATATAAATACATTTGATGTGATTTGATATACCTGCTGGAGCGCGTGCTACAGGCGGGTGTTGCTATGGTGACCAGTGAGCTGAGATAAGGGGGACTTTACCTAGCAGGGTCTTGTATATGACCTGGAGCCAGTGGATTTGGCGACGAGTATGAAGCGAGGGCCAGCCAAAGAGAGCGTACAGGTCGCAGTGGTGGGTAGTATATGGGGCTTTGGTGACAAAACGGATGGCACTGTGATAGACTGCATCCAATTTATTGAGTAAGGTATTGGAGGCTATTTTGTAGATGACATCGCCGAAGTTGAGGATCGGTAGGATGGTCAGTTTTACGAGGGTATGTTTGGCAGCATGAGTGAAGGATGCTTTGTTGCGAAATAGGAAGCCAATTCTAGATTTAACTTTGGATTGGAGATGTTTGATGTGAGTCTGGAAGGAGAGTTTACAGTCTAACCAGACACCTAGGTATTTGTAGTTGTCCACATATTCTAAGTCAGAACCGTCCAGAGTAGTGATGTTGGACGGGCGGGCAGGTGCAGGCAGCGATCGGTTGAAGAGCATGCATTTAGTTTTACTTGTATTTAAGAGCAATTGGAGGCCACGGAAGGAGAGTTGTATGGCTATGAAGCTCGTCTGGAGGGTTGTTAACACAGTGTCCAAAGAAGGGCCAGAAGTATACAGAATGGTGTCGTCTGCGTAGAGGTGGATCAGAGACTCACCAGCAGCGAGAGCGACATCATTGATGTATACAGAGAAGAGAGTCGGCCCAAGAATTGAACCCTGAGGCACCCCCATAGAGACTGCCAGAGGCCCGGACAACAGGCCCTCCGAATTGACACACTGAACTCTATCAGAGAAGTAGTTGGTGAACCAGACGAGGCAATCAGTTGAGAAACCAAGGCTATCGAGTCTGCCGATGAGGATGTGGTGATTGACAGAGTCGAAAGCCTTGGCCAGGTCAATGAATACGGCTGCACAGTATTGTTTCTTATCGATGGCGGTTAAGATATCGTTTAGGACCTTGAGCGTGGCTGAGGTGCACCCATGACCAGCTCTGAAACCAGATTGCATAGCGGAGAAGGTACGGTGGGATTCGAAATGGTCGGTAATCTGTTTGTTGACTTGGCTTTCGAAGACCTTAGAAAGGCAGGGTAGGATAGATATAGGTCTGTAGCAGTTTGGGTCAAGAGTGTCCCCCCCTTTGAAGAGGGGGATAACCGCAGCTGCTTTCCAATCTCTGGGAATCTGAGACGACACGAAAGAGAGGTTGAACAGGCTAGTAATAGGGGTTGCAACAATTTCGGCAGATAATTTTAGAAAGAAAGGGTCCAGGTTGTCTAGCTCAGCTGATTTGTAGGGGTCCAGATTTTGCAGCTCTTTCAGAACATCAGCTGACTAGATTTTGGGTGAAGGAGAAATGGGGAAGGCTTGGGCGAGTTGCTGTGGTGGGTGCAGTGCTGTTTACCGGGGTAGGGGTAGCAAGGTGGAAAGAATGGCCAGCCGTAGAAAAATGCTTATTGAAATTCTCAATTATAGTGGATTTATCGGTGGTGACAGAGTTTCCTATCCTCAGTGCAGTGGGCAGCTGGGAGGAGGTTTTCTTATTCTCCATGGACTTTACAGTGTCCCAGAACTTTTTTGAGTTTGTGTTGCAGGAAGCAAATTTCTGCTTGAAAAAGCTAGCCTTGGCTTTTCTAACTGCCTGTGTATATTGGTTTCTAACTTCCCTGAAAAGTTACATATCACGGGGGCTGTTCGATGCTAATGCAGAACGCCATAGGATGTTTTTGTGTTAGTTAAGGGCAGTCAGGTCTGGAGATAACCAAGGGCTATATCTGTTCCTGGTTCTAAATTTCTTGAATGGGGCATGCTTATTTAAGATGGTGAGGAAGGCATTTTAAAAAATAGCAGCACGAGCTTTGAAGATAAATGGGGGGCAATCAGTTCACATATGGTGTCCAGAGCACAGCTGGGGGCAGAGGGTGGTCTATAGCAGGCGGCAACGGTGAGAGACTTGTTTTTAGAGAGGTGGATTTTTAAAAGAAGAAGTTTGTTGTTTGGGTACAGACCTGGATAGTAGGACAGAACTCTGCAGGCTATCTCTGCAGTAGATTGCAACACCGCCCCCTTTGGCCGTTCTATCTTGTCTGAAAATGTAGTAGTTAGGGATGGAGATTTCAGAGTTTTTGGTGGTCTTCCTAAGCCAGGATTCAGACACGGCTAGGAGATCCGGGTTGGCAGAGTGTGCTAAAGCAGTGAATAAAACAAACTTAGGGAGGAAGCTTCTAATGTTAACATGCATGAAACCAAGGCTGTTACGGTTAGAGAAGTCATCAAAAGAGAGCGCCTGGTGAATAGGAGTGGAGCTAGGCACTGCAGGGTCTGGATTCACCTCTACATCACCAGAGGAACAGAGGAGGAGTAGGATAGGGGTACGGCTAAAAGCTATGAGAATTGGTCGTCTAGGACGTCCGGAACAGAGAGTAAAAGTCTGGGGGCGATAAAATAGCTTCAAGGTATAATGTACAGACAAAGGTATGGTAGGATGTGAATAGAGTGGAGGTAAACCTAGGCATTGAGTGATTATGAGAGAGATATTGTATCTAGAAACATCATTGAAACCAGGTGATGTCATCGCATGTGTGGGTGGTGGAACTGAAAGGTTGGATAAGGTATAATGAGCAGGGTTAGAGGCTCTACAGTGAGATAAGCCAATAAACACTAACCAGAACAGCAATGGACAAGGCATATTGACATTAAGGAGAGGCATGCTTAGCCGAGTGATCATAAGGGTCCAGTGAGTAGTGAGGTTGGATGGGGTCACGACGATTCAGACAGCTAGCAAGCATGGGTAGCAAGCTGGCAGAGGATGGAGGTCTGTTTTTAGCCACCTCGTGCGTTTCTGTCTGTAGATTAGTGAGGTTCCGTGTGGTAGAGGGAACCAATCCAATTGTCAAAATAGATATAGCTATAGTGGCCCAAGAAAATTGTCCGATAGACCTATTCAGATAGCAGCCAATAAGACAGCTAACGATTAGCGGGCCGCAGATGGGCGTTCAGGTTACGTTGCGACGGAGGGGCCAGTTGGATAACTCCCTCGGGCAGATAACGTCGGTAGTCCAGTCGTGAAGGCCTGGTGGGGTTCCGCATCGGCAGTAAAACGGGTCCGGATAGGTGATTGTAGCCCAGGAGTGGCTGATGGAACTCTTCAGCTGGCTAGCCCCGGAATAATTAATGTTTGCTCCCGGACCGACGTTAGCCAATAGTCACTCGGTTAGCAGCTAGCTAGCTGCAAGATCCAGGTGTAAATGTCCAGAGCTTGCGGTAGACATCCGGGGATATGGAGAGAAAATAGGTCCAGTATACTCTGGTCTGAGTTGCGTTGTACAAAGCCACCCTTTGCCTTGATGTCACCTGTGCACACTCTTGGCATTCTCTCAACCAGCTTCATGAGGTAGTCACCTGGAATGCATTTCAATTAACAGGTGTGCCTTGTTAAAAGTTAATTTGTGGAATTTCTTTCCTTCTTAATGCGTTTGTGCCAATCAGTTGTTGTGACAAGGTAAGGGTGGTATACAAAAGATTTGGTAGTTGGTAATGACCAAGTCCATATTATGGCAAGAACAGCTCAAATAAGCAAAGAGAAATGACAGTCCATCATTACTTTAAGACATGAAAGACAGTCAATCCGGAAAATGTCAAGAACTTTGAACGTTTCTTCAAGCGCTTCAAGTCGCAAAAACCATCAAGCGCCATGATGAAACTGGCTCTCATGAGGATGAGGACCGCCACAGGAAAGCAAGACCCAGAGTTACCTCTGCTGCAGAGGATAAGTTCATTAGAGTTATCTGCACTGCAGATTGCAGCCCAAACAAATGCTTTACAGAGTTCAAGTAACAGACACATCTCAACATCAACTGTTCAGAAGAGACTACGTGAATCAGGCCTTCATGGTCGAATTGCTGCAAGGAAACCACTACTAAAGGACACTAATAAAAATAAGAGACTTGTTTGGACCAAGAAATCTGTCCTTTGGTCTGATGACTCCAAATGTTTGATTTTTGTTTCCAACCGCAGTGTCTTTGTGAGACGCAGAGTAGGTGAATGGATGATCTCCGCATGTGTGGTTCTCACCGTGAAGCATTGAGGAGGTGGTGTGATGGTGTGGTAGTGCTTTGCTGATGACACTGTCAGTGATTTATTTAGAATTCAAGGCACACTTAACCAGCACAGCTACCGCAGCATTCTGCAACAATACGCCATCCCATCTGGTTTGCGCTTAGTGAGACTATCATTTGTTTTTCAACAGGACAATGACCCAACACACCTCCAGACTGTGTAAGGGCAATTTGACCAAGTAGGAGAGTGATGGAGTGCTGCATCAGATGACCTGGCTTCCACAATCACCTGACCTCAACCCAATTGAGATGGTTTGGGATGAGTTGGACCGCAGTGTGAAGGAAAAGCAGCCAACAAGTACTCAGCATATGTGGGAACTCCTTCAAGACTGTTGGAAAAGCATTCCAGGTGAAGTTGGTAGAGAGAATGCCAAGAATGTGCAAAGCTATCATCAAGGCAAAAGGTGGCTACTGAAGAATCTAAAATATATTTTGATTTGTTTAACTTCTTTGTGATAGGGGGCAATATTTTCACGACCGGATGAAAAGCGTGCCCAGAGTAAACTGCCTGCTACTCAGGCCCAGAAGCTAGGATATGCATATAATTAATTAGTAGATTTGGATAGAAAACACTGAAGTTTCGAAAACTGTTTGAATGATGTCTGTGAGAATAACAGAACTCATATGGCAAGTGAAATCCTGAGAAAAATCCAACCAGGAAGTGGGAAATCTGAGGTCTGTAGTTTTTCAAGTGATTGCCTATCCAATATCCAGTGTAAATGGGCTCAGATTGCACTACTAAAGGCTTCCACTACTAAAATGAATTTTTGCGAACTTCATGAACCTACATTTATTTCCTTGCTGGTGTGACCTTACCATGAGAACCACCACTATCATAAACTTAACTAATTTCTTGAAAATGTTAGGTGTAACTGTAGAGAGAACATGGGGGCAGATCTGGGTTCACAAACTATGTCAAATTTTTCCAAATATTTTAGCTGGGGTTGATTAAGCTTGCCTGGCACCAAGGAACCAATAGAATAATAGCAAAAAGGGAAATCCTGCTCTTCTGGCACTCCAAGCAGGCTAAAGCAAACACTCAAAGTATTAGAAAGATTTCAAATAGCATTTGAATCGAGTTCTGGAGAGCACATAGGGGCTGAGCGGTAAATTGTAGTTGTTGTAGTAAAGACCAACATACACAGCTTAACCAAGTTGCAAGGTTCTAAATACCCGACACCAAACATTATTTTGAAGGGAAACCACAACCCAGCATGTCAGAGCTGCTTTACACTTCAACCAACTAACACCTCACTTCCCCCTGCTTTCGTTCTGTCTGAGCAAGTCCTATTCTGGGTATGGAAAATATTCCTTATAAAAATGCCTCCTCCTTGAAGACTGACATTAGGTCGTTTAAGTTGACCCCTGTCTGTCTCTCTGTCTGTCTTGTATCCTCAGTCTCTCTCGTTCCACATAACAGCTGGTTTTGTGTGATCCTTTAGAGATCACCGTGGGAAACATGTGGGTCTGTCTGTGTGTGGTGGTGCATTGCCAATATGTTAAAGTAGTTGCAGTGCACAACTTCCTGTCGAACACATCTAGCCTATATTTAAACATGCAAATATTCAGAATTAAGTTATCAGCTTATTTTCTTCCTTGCTGGCCCTCAAAACTTTGCATTTGTAAATGTTGCAAATGTACAGTATTGAGGTGGAAATAGATTTTTCCCATAACATCTGACTATCAGTCTTCAAATAGTTTTCAACAAATCGATTTGCCAAATGGGCCAAACATGGACACTAACTTTCCACCCAGTTAGTCTAAACCCTGAACCTAATTTAAACCCCCAAAAGTGCCAAAGGACCATTGCACTGTGAATTTTTTCAGCCTGTCATAGGATGTGTGTGTGTGTGTGTTACCCGGTCTGTTACCTCAGCGAGTCGATTGGAGAAGAGCAGAAGACAAATGTCCACTGTGACAAACTGATAACATCTGTTAATCTTTCCTCCAAGATGGATGGCCTACCTTGAGGATGAAGCAGAAATCAGATGGTGCTTTGTATTTCTGTTTGTAATCAGTGGTGGTGTAGATATTGACTTTGTCAAGCTGAATGAAGCACGCCAGGTCCCTGGATGTCTGTTAAAGAAGAAAAATATAAGAACACCTGAATAAGTAGACTTTAGGTTATATCGTCTCTGTCTGATGAAAACACCTTATCTCTAAAATTCAGACTTTTCAGGAAATTGTGAAAATTACCATATTTTCCCATTAACGAACATACAATTATGAAATTCAGAAACTATTTTGAATACATTTTCTTGGTCCTAAAGTCATTAAATATTCAGAGTACATTGAGGGTTGTTACTGCTTTCAAGAAAAAAAAAAGAAAAAAAATGGTAACAAATGGAGTTCCTAGGTTTTCATCAGACAGCGACGATATGGATCATATCGTTGGAGATCCAGTGAGTAAGGATTTCACAGAGTAGTGTTTTAGTCTCATTCAAGTCCCAACTTGAATGAATGTGTGCACTGTGGACTTCCTGAGCCAATAGTTTTTAAGCGTTTTGCAGACACAACATATACAGTGCATTCGGAAACTATTCAGACCCCTTGAATGTTTCCACATTTTAAAATGGATTACATCGTTTTCCCCCCATGATCAATCTACACACAATGACAAAACAAAAACTGTTTATACATTTTTGAAAATATATATATAAAAAAAAACATTTACATAAGTATTCAGACCCTTTACTCAGTACTTTGCTGAAGCACCTTTTGCAGCGATTACAGTCTCGAGTCTTCTTGGGTGTGATACTACAAGCTTGGCACACCTGTATTTGGGTAGTTTCTCCCATTCTTCTCTGCAGATTCTCTCAAGCTCTGTCAGGTTGGATGGGGAGTATTGCTGCACAGCTATTTTCAGGTCTCTCCAGAGAAGTTCGATCGGGTTCAAGTCCGGGCTCTGGCTGTGCCACTCAAGGACATTCAGAGACTTGTCTCGAAGCCAGTCCTGTGTTGTCTTGGCTATGTGCTTAGGGTTGTTGTCCTGTTGGAAGGCAAACCTTCGTCCCAAGTCTGAGGTCTTGAGCAGGTTTTCATCAAGGATCTCTCTGTACTTCAAATCAAATGTTATTGGTCACATACACATGGTTAGCAGATGTTAGTGCGAGTGTAGCAAAATGCTTGTGCTTCTAGTTCCGAAAGTACAGCAATATCTAACAAATCCACAACCCTTACCTAATACACACAAATCTAAGTAAACGAATGGAATAAGAATATATACATATAAATATGTGGATGAGCAATGACAGAGCGGCATGGTCAAGATGCAATAGATGGTATAAAATACAGTATATACATTTGAGATGAGTAATGCAAGATATGTAACATTATTAAAGTGGCATTATTAAAGTGACTAGGGATCCATTTATTAAAGTGGCCAATGATTTTAACAGTCTGATGGCCTTGTGACAGAAGCTGTTTTTCAGTCTCTCTGTCCGAGCTTTGATGCACCTGTACTGACCTCGCCTTCTGGATGGTAGCGGGGTGAACAGGCAGTGGCTCGGATGGTTGTTGTCCTTGATGATCTTTTTGGGGGTGGCAGGTAGCCTAGTGGTTAGAGCGTTGGACCAGTAACCGAAAGGTTGCAAGATCAAATCCCCGAGCTGACAAGGTAAAAATATGTCATTCTGTTCCTGGACAAGGCAGTTAACCCACTGTTCCTAGGCTGTCATTGTAAATAAGAATTTGTTCTTAACTGACTTGCCTACTTAAACAAGGGTATAATATATATATATTTTTGGCCTTCCTGTGATATTGGGTGCTGTAGGAATCCTGGAGGGCAGGTAGTTTACCCCCAGTGATGCATTGTGCAGACCGCACCACCCTCTGGAGACCCATATGGTTGTGGGCGGTGCAGTTGCCGTACCAGGTGGTGATACAGCTCGACAGGATGCTCTCAATTGTGCATCTGTAAATGTTTGTGAGGGTTTAGGTGACAAGATATATTTCTTCAGCCTCCTGAGGTTGAAGAGGCGGTGTTGCGCCTTCTTCACCACACTGTCTGTGTGGGTGGACCATTTCAGTTTGTCCTTGATGTGTATGCCAAGGAACTTGAAGCTTTCCACCTTCTCCACTGCTGTCCCAACGTTGTGGATAGGGGGTGCTCCCTCTGTTGTTTCCTGAAGTCCATGATCATCTCCTTCTTTTTGATGATGTTAAGTGAGAGGTTTTTTTCCGGACACCACACTCTGAAAAGGGTCTGAATACTTATGTAAATAAGGTATTTCTGTTTTTTATTTTTAATATATTTGTAGACGTTTTTGCCATTTTGTGTGTACATTTATGAGGATAAAAAAAAAAATCAATTTAAATGTAACAAAATGTGGAAAGAGTAAAGGGGTCTGAATACTATACGTTTTTATATTAAACTCAGTTCATAAACTGCCTATACAATATACTGTATGTGCAAGACTACGTATTGAGAAAATGTTTACTCAACTTGCTGTGACGAAGGACATGCAGCCGAAACGCACCTGGGTTCATAATCTTTGTTTCCATTGAACATGCCATACAAATAAAGGCATTTTAATAAATTATATTTAGAGTGCCTTGGTACTCCTTTCACTTCCTGTACCTTTGTCTTTCCTTTAGGCACATAATATATCCCAGACGCCCTGAGCAGGAAGTAGCGACGTTTCCACGATTTCTTCCCGTCCTCTCTCAGATACAGCAGCCCCTCCAGGTCTGGGACGATGAGAGAAGGCCCATCAAAATTTTCCTGGACACAAAAAAAAAAAAAAAAAGTTTGTGGAAATGTTTGAGGGTTTATATAACACTGATTTTCTCAAGAGGTAGGAGAACACCAACAAAATATTGGTACAGCAAATGTGTGTACTGTATAGGCTATAGAGAAGACTACAGGTGTGTTTGTGATATCTCACCTTTAGCAGAAGTTCCTTATGCCTTTCTTTTATCTCATTAATAGATTTTTGGTCTTTCTTCCATAGGTAGAATATCTTGAAGTTGACGTGAAAAAAAAGCGAAAAGACAATGTCAGCACAAGGATATAAATAATGGAACTAAAACAAAGAGCTTGGTTGCTAGTTTGTCTCTACTTAAACCACTTTTTTGTTTGGTAAAACGTTGGCAGAAGTAGAGACATATCATTGGCTTAAATTAGAAAGCACAGTTAACTGCACTATTTTGTGTGAACTCTGGGTCATGTTCATATGGGCACGAAAAGGAAAACGTTTTAAAGAGCTTGCAACAGAAAACAAAACATATTTTATGGGGGGGGGGGGGGGAGTCCAGGTAACTTCTCCCTGTTTCAGTCTATTTTCTTCCGTTTGGTGCTTAATGTTTGGTGCCCAGTTCTCTACTGTACTCACCTGGGGGTCCTTGAAGAAGAGATATTTGTTGGGTCTCAGAAGGAAAATGATTTGGTTTTTACTGTCTCGTGTCCATGCAGAAAGAGGCTCCACTAGATATTCATGGTCTTCAAACCCCCTTTCTGCATTGAGAACAAAAGAGGAGCCTCATTTCTTTATGAAAATGATATACATCAATCATACAATGTCATATCTTAAATCATACCTAAAGTACACTAAATTACCAAAAGTATGTGGACACCTGGTCTTTCGTCCACACCGATATCGACAAACCATTTCTGTATGGGCCTCCCTTTTTTCACAGGGGTATTGCTATGCTAAAACAGGAAAGGGAATGCAGATGTAGAAGCACAGTGGTTAGGAAACACTCCCTAGAAAGGCAGGAACCTAGGAAGAAACCTAGAGAGGAACCAGTCTCTGAGGGGTAGCCAGTCCTCTTCGCCTAGAATTTCATTGCATGCTGTATCATTAAGATTTCCCTTCACTGGAACTAAAGGGCCTAGCCCGAACCATAAAAACACCCCCAGACCATTATTCCTCATCCACCAAACTTTACAGTTTCCACTATGCATTTCGACAAGTAGCGTTCTCCTCTCATCCGCCAAACCCAGATTCGCCCGTCAGACTGCCAGATGGTGAAGCGTGATTCATCATTCCAGAGAACGTGTTTCCACTGCTCCAGAGTCCAGTGGTGGCAAGCTTTATACCACTCCAGCCGACGCTTGGCATTGCGCATGGTGATCTTAGGCTTGTGTGTGGCTGCCCGGCCATGGAAACCCATTTCATGAAGCTGCTGACGAATAGTTATTGTGCTGACGTTGCTTCCAGAGGCAGTTTGTTGCAACCGAGGACAGATGATTTTTACGCGCTACGCACTTCAGCACTCGGCAGTCCCATTTTGTGAGACGTTGTTTCGCCTAGATATTTTCACTTCATGATAACATCACCTCTAGCAGGACAGATATTTGACAAACTGACTTGTTGGAAAGGCGGCATCCTATGACGGTGCCACGTTGAAAGTCACTGAGCTCTTCAGTAAGGCCATTCTACTGCCAATGATTGTCTATGGAAATTGCATGGCTATGTACTCGATTTATACAACTGTCAGCAATGGGTGTGGCTGAAATAGCTGATTCCACTCATTTGAAGGGTGTCCACATACTCTTGTATATATAGTGTACCTTGACTGCACTTGATTGAGCTTGCTTGGTGCAATGGAACCAATGGAAGAGCCCAAAAAGTGCAAACCTGACCCAACTGGCACTTCAGCCGGGCTTCAGCCAGACAGAAGTGCCCAGCTTCAGCCGGATAGAAAACAAATACCACCTGAACCAAGGTCTGGTGTGTATGATTCTCACCCGTCTGCAGCTCGGGGTTGGTCTCACACAGGCTCCAGTCCATGCTGAAGTCACAGTGGGTCTTCTCAAACAGATTATCCAGCACGTCCCTGACCGTCTGTCTCTCGTCCACCATCAGTGTCTTGGAGCTGCCATCACTCATCATCACCTTCACTACTAACTACCAGGAGGTACATACAAATAGCCATTGAAATATAAGTACTTATTGAGTACACTCAATATGACTGCTGGCCCACCCATCACAGAATGTTGACTTAAATGGGGATTGCCATTCTAGTAATAAACAATGATTACTAGAAACATTTGCATATATTTGCATTTTTATCCAACTCAAAGTTCTTTGCATGATATAGGGGTAGCTCAAATCCTCACAATGTGAAGCTGTTATAGCCGGTTTAGTGAAATTAACCCACTATACCTTCTTAACTTTGGCTTCTTTTAGCTTCTCCAGAGCCAGCTTGATTTTGTCAGTTTTGGCTTGTGCTTCGGCCTCTCCCTGGAAAATTTTTAGTATACTGTTTGATTAAAAGAGCAGGAATGTGAAAAAGTGCCACACCCACATGAAAAAATACTAGTTTACTATAGAAAACTACAGTACTTACAGTAGAATTCTATAGTAAACTGTAGTATACTGTAGAATACCATACTACTACACACTGTAGTATCCCTCGATCATGTGTAGTACTTACCATAGAATGCTATAGTATACTGTAAAATACTATAGTAAATACTACAGTATTAACCAAAATAAATACTACAGTAATGTCAGCAAAAACACTAGTTTTTACTATAGTAAATATTACTGTATCTTATTTGCATATACTCCGCTCATTCACAATTCGTGCCACCCATAACTGAGAAACCTACATGCAGAGTATAGAACATACATTGTGTTCCGTACAGTTTATAGAAAAGAGCAGAGGCTCTGAACTATCCGTTCATAGAACTATCCTTTCAGACCTCAGTCATACCTAGCTATAGGTTATGGAGAATTTGCTCTTTTAGCATTTCTCCAGTAGGTTTCCTGAAGGAGAAAGCCTCCACTCCTATGTCAAAGATAATAAAACAAATACACCATAGTAAATACTACACTGATGTCTGCAATAACACTACAGTAAATATACAGTTTAATACAATCTGCAAAAACCCTACATTCATTACTTTAGTATATACTACTATTTTACAGTATTTTAAGACACCTTAGTAAGTATTCACTTTTGTAGTGTTTTTGTACAAAAAATCTACAGTGAATACTATAGTCATTATACCATAATATTTTTTATGTGGCAGTTTACTGTATATTGGCAGTAATTAGCTACAAAAACAGAAAGGTAAGATGCAAATCAATAGAACTGCAGAACTCAGAACTCTATTGTGCACCCCTGCATTTAAAACAGAAATAGTTATGTAATCTTGGTTGAGACCTGAAGACTTGCATTAGCTGCCCTGGCTAACGCCTAGGGATACACAGTCATAGTTACCGGTGGAAGTGGTTTGAGGGGTTCAGGAGGTAGAGAGGATGAGGAGGACACCAGCAATGACATTTGGGACAAGGAGATAGGTGCTTGGACATTTTGTTGTTGGGTGGAATAGCCAGACTTGTGCTGCTGTGTGTGGACATGTCCCGTCTTGGTTGCGTTCAGTTTCTCCTCTGTCTCTGACAAATCTGACCCCAGATCAGCCATCAGAGCGTCCAGGTCATGATCCTCTAGCTCATTTAGAGATTCTGCCAGAGGAAGATGGGAAATGAGGGGTTTATCTTAGACGTGATAACGCAACCACTTCCCTTCTTATGAATACTTTTACCATTCTAACTCATGTACTAGTGAAATGTGCTTAATAAGGTTGCTATTGGCAAGCAGGACTTCAAATATTTGTCATATGCATCAACTCTAATTGTAAACCAGGTAGTTTGGGTCCAGTATTTCAGCCATATGTATATGTAAGGGATACATGCAGACGTTCAGTACATTACACTCTTAGAAAAAAGGGTTCCAAAAGGGTTCTTCGGCAGTCCCCATAGGAGAACCCTTTTGGGTTCCAGTTAGAAACCTCTGTGGAAAGGAGTCTACATGGAACCAAAACGGGTTCTTCAAAGTGTTCTCCCATGGAGACAGCTGAAGAACGCTTTTTGGTGCTAGATAGCACCTTTTTTTCTAAGATTGTACCTTGGAAATAATGGACGACGAAGCATGATGAGGCGGAGCTGAGTCCCTTTGTGTAGTTCCTTTTTCCAAGGTAATGTACAGAACGAAGGCGTTCATCCGCTAATACCACAGTTTCCAAAGAAAACAATACTAAAGTACACATTTACTGGTAGAAATGAAACAATTTCATTGATATTAAATATTAAACAACAGCAAAGTAGCTGCATTTCCATTTTTTTAAGCTGTTTTCTATTGACATTCATGTGGATACATCCATAAGGAGCTGATGATGCCAGTTTTTTGCCTGGCATAGCTAGAAAAGTGGTTTGAGCCGACATACATTTTTACTGCTCTAATTACATTTGGAAACAATTTACAATAGCAGTAAGGCACCTCGGGAACTTGTGGTGCATGGCCAATATACCACTGCTAATGGCTGAATGCTGATTGGCTTCCGTCGTGCCTAAGAACAGCCCTTAGCCGTGAAATATTAGCCATGTACCACACTCCCTCAGGCCTTATTGCTTAAATACAGTTGAAATCGGAAGTTTACATACACCTTAGCCAAATACATTTAAACTCAGTTTTTCACAAATCCTGTCATTTAATCCTGGTAAAAATCCCTGTTTTAGGTCAGTTAGGATCACTATATTTTAGGAATGTGAAATGTCAGAATAATAGTAGAGAGAAGGATTTATTTCAGCTTTTATTTCTTTCATCACATTCCCAGTGGGACAGAAGTTTACATACACTCAATTGGTATTAGGTAGCATTGCCTTTAAATTGTTTAACTTGGGTCTAACGTTTCGGGTAGCCTTCCACAAGCTTCCCACAATAAGTTGGGTGAATTTTGGCCCATTCCTCCTGACAGAGCTGGTGTAACTGAGTCAGGTTTGTAGGCCTCCTTGCTCGTACACGCTTTTCAGTTCTGCCCACAAATTTTCTATGGGATTGAGGTCAGGGCTTTGTGATGGCCACTCCAATACCTTGATTTTGTTGTCCTTAAGCCATTTTGCCACAACTTTGGAAGTATACTTGATGTCATTGTCCATTTGGAAGACCCATTTGCGATCAAGCTTTAATGTCTTGAGATGTTGCTTCAATATATCCACATCATTTTCTTGCCTCATGATGCCATCTATTTTGTGAAATGCACCAGTTCCTCCTGCAGCAAAGCACACCCACAACATGATGCTGCCACCCCTGTGCTTCCCGGTTGGGATTGGGTTTATTCGGGCTTGCAAGCCTCCCCCTTTTTCCTCCAATCATAACATTGGTCATTATGGCCAAACAGGTTTATTTTTGTTTCATCAGGCATTTGGAAATTGCTCCCAAGGATGAACCAGACTTGTGAAGGTCAAAAAAAAATTCAGAGGTCTTGGCTGATTTCTTTTGTTTTTCCCATAACGTCAAGCAAAAATGCACTGAGTTTGAAGGTGCCCTTGAAATACATCCACAGGTACACCTCCAATTGACGTCAATTAACCTATCAGAAGCTTCTAAAGCCATGACATAATTTTCTGGAATTTTCCAAGCTGTTTAAAGGCACAGTCAACTTAGTGTATGTAAACTTCTGACCCACTGGAATTGTGATACAGTGAATTATAAGGGAAATAATCTGTCTGTAAACAATTGTTGGAAAAGTGACTTGTGTCATGCACAAAGTATATGTCTTAATCGACTTGCCAAAACTATAGTTTGTTAACAATACATTTGTGAAGTGGTTGAAAAACTAGTTTTAATGACTCCAACCTAATGTATGTAAACTTATGTCTTCAACTGTATACCACCTGTATACCACCAAAAAGACTTGTTTAATGTGCTATTTATGTTGGTAACCAGTTTATAATAGCAATAAGGAAACTCTGGGTTTGTGTTATATGGCCAATATACTACACCCCCTTGGGTCTTATTGCGTCAAGATACAATTTCCACTGTTTGCTGATGTACTGTTGCATTATGTTTCTCACCGTTCAAATCTGTGAACCCAATAGAGAAGTTGTTTTCTCTCTGCGAGCTGGATGACATTTCTGAGGGCTCCATTTCATACCCAAGACTCTGTCAAAAAAAATGGTTTCAGATGAAATGTTGGCATAGTACAGAACTCGAAAGAAATTGTATGTTTTACATAACACTAATACAGATAGAGAACACTACAACAATATTTGCAACATTTTTACATTAATTCTAAGAAAACCCTCTTCAAGGACCATCTCTGAAGCCACATTTATAAGCTGTGCAGAACACAGTCAAAATTCAAACCTTATACTTCGAATGCAAAACAAACAAAAAAAAAGCACTATGGTGAGGATGTGATATCATAGGAAAGTGATTATTTCATCTGATATGTCATTTTTTCATAAATGTCCCCAGCAGGCAATTCCAGCAAATCACACACAGTGGATTTGGAAAGTATTCAGACCTCTTCACTTTTTCCACATTTTGCGACGTTACAGCCTTATTCTAAAATTGATTACAAACCATTTTTCCTCATCACTCTACACACAATACCCCATAATGACAAAGCAAAAACAGTTTGTAATTTGTGTGCAAATGTATGAACAAAAACAACTGAAATATTATATTAACATAAGTTTTCAGACCCTTTTCTCAGTACGTGTTGAAGCACCTTTTGCAGCGATTACAGCCTCGAGTCGTCTTGGGTATGATGCTACAAGCTTGGCACACCTGTATTTGGGGAGTTTCTCCCATTTCTTCTCTGCAGATCCTCTCAAACTCTGTCAGGTTGGAGGGGGAGAGTTGCTGCACAGCTATTTTCAGGTCTCTCCATAAATTTGCTCTTTTAGCATTTCTCCAGTAGGTTTCCTGAAGGAGAAAGCCTTCACTTATATGTCAAAGATAATAAAACAAATACACCATAGTAAATACTACACTGATGTCCTCAATAACACTACAGTAAATATACAGTATAATACAATTTGTAAAAAAAAAAATTCAAGAGTTTTTTTAATACACCTTAGTATAAAAATACAGTAAAACTGTAGTATATACTAAAGTAATGAATGTAGGGTTTTTGCAGATTGTATTATACTGTATATTTACTGTAGTGTTTTTAGGGACTGTAGTACACTACTAAAAATATGTTTTTGTGCAAAAAATCTACAGTGAATACTATAGTTATTATACCATAGTATTATTTTATTTGGCAATTTACTGTATATTGGCAGTAATTAGCAACAAAAACAAAAAGGTAAGATGCATTGAAATCAATAGAACTGTAGAACTCAAGGGCCTGATATTGTGCACCCCTGCATTTGAAACAGAAATAGTTATGTAATCTTGGTTGAGACCTGAAGACTTGCATTAGCTCCCCTGGTGTTCGATTGGGTTCAAGTCCGGGCTCTGGCTGGGCCACTCAAGGACATTCAGAGACTTGTCCTGAAGCCACTCCTGCGTTGTCTTGGCTGTGTGCTCAGGGTTGTGGTCCTGTTGGAAGTTGATCCTTCACCCCAGTCTGAGGCCCTGAGAACTTAGGAGCAGGTTTTCATCAAGGATCTCTCTGTACTTTGCTCCATTTATCTTAGCCTCAATCCTGACTAGTCTCCCAGTCCCTGCCACTGAAAAACATCCCCACAGCATGATGCTGACGTCACAATGCTTCCCCGTAGGGATGGTGCCAGGTTTCCTCCATACGTGATGCTTGGCATCGTCCAATCTTGGTTTCATCAGACCAGAGAATCTTGTTTCTCATGGCCTAAAAGTCCTTTAGGTGCCTTTTGGCGAACTCCAGGCGTGCTGTCATGTGCCTTTTACTGAGGAGTGGCTTCCGTCTGGCCACTCTACCATAAATGCCTGATTAGGGGAGTGCTGCAGAGATGGTTGTCCTTCTGGAAGGTTCGCCCATCACAAAAGAGGAACTCTCAGAGGAACTCAGAGGAGCTCTGTCAAAGTGACCATCGGGTTCTTGGTCACCTCCCTGACCAAGGCCCTTGTCCCCCGATTGCTCAGTTTGGCCAGGTGGCCAGCTCTAGGAAGTGTCTTGGTAGTTCCAAACTTCTTCCATTTAAGAGTGATCGATGCCACTGTGGTCTTGGGGACCTTCAATGCTGCAGAAATGTTTTGGTAGCCTTCTCCAGATCTGTGCCTCAACACAATCCTGTCTCTGAGGTCAACGGACAATTCCTTTGACCTCATGGCTTGGTTTTTGCTCTGACATGCACTGTCAACTATGGGACCTTATATAGACAGATGTGTGCCTTTCCAAATCATGTCCAGTCAATTTAATTTACCAGAAGTTGACTCCAATCAAATTGTAGAAATATCTCAAGAATAATCAATGGAAACAGGATGCACCTGAGCTCAATTTTGAGTCTCACAACAAAGTGTTTGAATACTTATGTAAATAAGGTATTTCTGTTCTTTTTTAAATACATTTGGGAAAAAAAGAAAAAAAAACTGTTCTCACTTTGTCATTATGGGGTATTGTGTGTAGATTGATGAGGAAAATGTTGTATTTAATACATTTTAGAATAAGTCTGTAACGTAACAAATGTGGTAAAAGTCAAGGGGTCTGAAGACTTTCCGAATGCACTCTATCGTAAACAGTCTATAGAACTGGGTGACCTACATATGATCTCCCCTGGCACATACAGTGCCTTGCGAAAGTATTCAGCCCCTTTGCGACCTTTTGCCACATTTCAGGCTTCAAACATAAAGATATAAAACTGTATTTTTTGTGAAGAATCAACAACAAGTGGGACACAATCATGAAGTGGAACGACATTTATTGGATATTTCAAACTTTTTTAACAACTCAAAAACTGAAAAATTGGGCGTGCAAAATTATTCAGCCCCTTTACTTTCAGTGCAGCAAACTCTCTCCAGAAGTTCAGTGAGGATCTCTGAATGATCCAATGTTGACCTAAATGACTAATGATGATAAATACAATCCACCTGTCTGTAATCAAGTCTCCGTATAAATGCACCTGCACTGTGATAGTTTCAGAGGTCCGTTAAAAGCGCAGAGAGCATCATGAAGAACAAGGAACACACCAGACAGGTCCGAGATACTGTTGTGAAGAAGTTTAAAGCCGGATTTGGATACAAAAAGATTTCCCAAGGAGCACTGTGCAAGCGATAATATTGAAATGGAAGGAGTATCAGACCACTGCAAATCTACCAAGACCTGGCCGTCCCTCTAAACTTTCAGCTCATACAAGGAGAAGACTGATCAGAGATGCAGCCAAGAGGCCCATGATCACTCTGGATGAACTGCAGAGATCTACAGCTGAGGTGGGAGACTCTGTCCATAGGACAACAATCAAATTGCACAAATCTGGCCTTTATGGAAGAGTGGCAAGAAGAAAGCCATTTCTTAAAGATATCCATAAAAAGTGTCGTTTAAAGTTTGCCACAAGCCACCTGGGAGACACACCAAACATGTGGAAAAAGGTGCTCTGGTCAGATGAAACCAAAATTGAACTTTTTGGAAACAATGCAAAACGTTATGTTTGGCGTAAAAGCAACACAGTTGAACACACCATCCCCACTGTCAAACATGGTGGTGGCAGCATCATGGTTTGGGCCTGCTTTTCTTCAGCAGGGACAGGGAAGATGGTTAAAATTGATGGGAAGATGGATGGAGCCAAATACAGGACCATTCTGGAAGAAAACCTGATGGAGTCTGCAAAAGACCTGACACTGGGACGGAGATTTGTCTTCCAACAAGACAATGATCCAAAACATAAAGCAAAATCTACAATGGAATGGTTCAAAAATAAACATATCCAGGTGTTTGAATGGCCAAGTCAAAGTCCAGACTTGAATCCAATCGAGAATCTGTGGAAAGAACTGAAAACTGCTGTTCACAAATGCTCTCCATCCAACCTCACTGAGCTTGAGCTGTTTTGCAAGGAGGAATGGGAAAAAATGTCAGTCTCTCGATGTGCAAAACTGATAGAGACATACCCCAAGCGACTTACAGCTGTAATCGCAGCAAAAGGTGGCGCTACAAAGTATTAACTTAAGGGGGCTGAATAATTTTGCACGCCCAATTTTTCAGTTTTTGATTTGCTAAAAAAGTTTGAAATATCCAATAAATGTCGTTCCACTTCATGATTGTGTCCCACTTGTTGTTGATTCTTCACAAAAAAATACAGTTTTATATCTTTATGTTTGAAGCCTGAAATGTGGCAAGGGTCGCAAAGTTCATGGGGGCCGAATACTTTCGCAAGGCACTGTAACTGAACCCTGATTAATATAGAGAGAAAAATATGGATGGATTCTGAGGTCTGTTGATCTCCATGCTCCCAGAAAGTAATCCAAATTATGTATCAATCCAATCATGGTCAAATTTGAAAAAATTTGATCCTCTTAAGTTCAGGATGAATGATTATTCTAATCAAATGGTTATCTTCCTAATTTGCATAAGACTGTAGACAGTGACACAATATTTGTGGCTCTCCAAAAGGATGGCTGCCAATATGAGGTTGAATTGGCATAAATAACCATTCCGTAGATTTCGATTTAAATGTAATGCCATTTGGTCTAATTACTACCCCTGTTCTTAGAGCTACATTCATTAAAGGGGATGTTCTGTATTTTATGGTTCCTCACCCTGAAAGAAGTCTATGGGCCAGGAGAAACTGTAATCCATCGTTCGGTTTTCTTTACATCCACTACAAACTACAGCTAACATTATCTACTGCTAGCAGCTAAAAATCTATGAAAGTGATATTGGCAGCATCAAACCAGATATTGAGTTGTTTGATTTGCTCGGTTGCCCCTATCACTTCCATTGATTATTTGCTAGCAGTGTCTCAAGTTAGCTGTAGTTTTTAGTGGCTGTTTAATGAAAATACAGCCATCGATTACAGTTTGTCTGGTCCCATAGACTGCGTACAGGGTGAGAAACCATCTAAGATGAAGTTGTAAAATACTGAACTTCCCCTTTAAGAGGAGTTTACTGCTGAATACAATGTACCATGCACATAGGTATTAGCCAGGATTCTATTAATGGCGTCTAATGTTTCATCTGGCAGGCCACATACTGTACATACTAGTGTCATGGAGGGCCAAAGTGCTTGAGGACACCTTGGTGCCATGACCTTAATATCAGTGGCTTGTGTCCATTACTCAACCCAGATAATGTTTATCGTCATTCATTTTACTTTATTTTCTTTATTTGACAGAGATAATGCACAATAATCAACACCCTCTGTAAATGTTCCTGATTTAGCCCAAAGGTTAATTTCCAACTGTAGGCTCTGGGTTACACCTCTACATTGTTGAGTCTCAACAAAAACTACTTTTACACAGCTGACGTATGTCTGGTTTGTCCATTTCTGGTAAAACACTTCTGATGAATCAGAGGAAGTGTAGTTTATAAGAGTGGTCCCAGTGAGAACTCACCTGTGTTAGGAGGTCCATCTCTCCCAGCAGGTCAGTAAACATGGAGTCTATATCATCCATCTGTTACAGATAACAAGCAGACATATTTTAGACAAACGTCTACACACTAGAAGGCCATCAATGAGCCCTATATACCTAAACATGACATCATTGATGTTGACATAAACACTAAGGACCATTATTGTGGCAGACAGAGAATAGGTCTACACAACCAATAAACTTGTAAAATCATGATTAAAGGGATAGTTCAGCCAAATTATAAATGTCCATATTTCTTTCATAACTTTGAAAGCAGTAGATGGACAAAGAGAGGCAGTAATCCAGCTGTGGCTTTTGCCAGCAGCATACCACCCTGCATACCACTGCTGGCTTGCTTCTGAAGCTAAGCAGGGTTGGTCCAGGTCAGTTCCTGGATGGGAGACAAGATGCTGCTGGAAGTGGTGTTGGAGGGCCAGTAGGAGGCACTCTTTCCTCTGGTCTAAAAAAAATTCCCAATTCCTCAGGGCAGTGATTGGGAACACTGCCCTGTGTAGGGTGCCATCTTTCGGATGGGACGTTAAACGGGTGTCCTGACTCTCTGATGTCATTAAAGATCCCATGGCACTTATCGTAAGAGTAGGGGTGTTAACCCCAGTGTCCTGGCTAAATTCCTAATCTGGCCCTCAAATCATCACGGTCACCTCATAATCCCCAGTTTACAATTGGCTCATTCGTTCCTCTCCCCTGTAACTATTCCCCAGGTTGTTGCTGCAAATGAGAACGTGTTCTCAGTCAACTTACCTGGATAAATAAAAAATCTAATAATACTAGCCAATGCCAACAACTGTTAATTTGAGCTATTTCTAACCAAAAACCAATGTGCTCCAGTTAGCATGTTTTAAATGTCATGCCCATAGTACCACGGGGAGTCTGCAATGTGACAGACAATGTGTTATGTGACCACTAAAATTGCTTCCATGTTGCTTGGACTGTGAGAGACAAACACGTTTTCATTAGAGGCCATCAAAGTAGAGCTGCATTGACACAGAGGGTGACACTGAACAATAAACGATCCCATAAGCAAAGTCTGCTGCTCTTTGAGCGAGGCCTGTTCAGGTTAGCGAATGATTTAGTCAACGTGAAGGGAAAAAAGCACCAGTACGTGTGTAGTAGGCAGCTCTGGCCAAATGGATCATCTCTCCAAGTATGCAGTTTAGATACGAGCGCCGTCTCACGATATTTGAGAGGCCTTCTACTAACCACTACTCATTTTTTTTGTATTTTATTTTTTGCACTGGCTCTATGCACACTCTATTGACTCTACCCACACACACACACACACATACAGTACTACGCTGACACTCTAACACACACACACACACACACACACACGCTCACACAAACATGCATATTGACACCACTCACTCACACACACACACGCACGCACGCACGCACCCACGCTTGCACGCGCACACACACACACACACACACACACACACAAACACAAACACAAACACAAACAAACACACACACACATACATACTGGTACTCCTTGTATATAGCCTCATTATTGTCATTTTATTGTGTTACAATTTAGTTTTTTATTTAGCAAATATTTGTCTTCCTTTTTAACTTGGAATGGGCTGGTAAGTCAGCATTTCACAGTCAATTCTACACCTGTTGTATTCGGCGCATGTGGCCAAACAAAAAAGTATTTGATTTTTAAAATAGCATAAGGATGCCACATGTGGTCTGTGGGCATGCTACTTCTGCACTGACACAGAAAGTGACTCACTAAAGTTCAGACAGAGAGAGTGACCAATGCCTAATCATCAACAATGACTTAGTGTGCATAGAAAGAGATACTGGCTACATATGTTGAGTGTTCAAATGGTCCCTCTATTTCATACTTGTTTTATAACTGTTTTATAATTGTTTTATAACTGTTTTATAATTGTTTTATAACTGTTTTATAATTGAGTACATAAACAATTGCTGGCTGCTACTGTAGAAAGATATGTTCACTTTAAAGGGGCAATCTTATTCATTTAAATGTCCAGAGTGGATGTACCAATTCCAGATTGCCCCTTTAACCAACGATGGCTGTTGAAGTATTTCCTAACTGGCCAATGGGCTGTATTTGTGAGTATTGTACAATACTGTATAACTTTTTTATCACATTGCATCAGAACATGAAAGTAATACAATGCCCAATATGAGAAAGTTGAATGTAACAATCACATAATTGTCTTTGGTAGTACTATGAAGAAGCATTAAAGCTCAAATCTAGACTGTAAGGCAATCTAGACTGTAAGGTAATCTAGACTGTAAGGTAATCTAGACTGTAAAGTAATTTAGACTGTAAGGTACAATGACTCTACAAGTAATGCTAAGCATCTATTCACAGACATATTAAGGAAGCAATGTAATAAAAGTCAAAAGACACAAATGTCAAAGATAAACAGCATCCTGTCAAAAATCACCAGAGAGTTTACCTTTTCTAGTTTAATGATCTCCTGGATTACTCTTCGGTAATAGATTAGATATAAAATATTGTATCGTTAAATACATGTGCACCTTGCACATGTGGGGTTGAATTGGAAATGGTATGACTACTGAGACTGAATGATAGGGGCTCTATTTCCTGTTCTATGCGAAAGTTGACCTTCTTACTGTCACATGACTCAGGAAGAGGCTTGGTTTGTGTCTAACAATGAGGTGGCTTCCTCTTCTTGTCTCCTTAATCTGCACTGGCCTGAAGACTCAGGATAGGTGCCAACAAAATGGTTGACACTTACTGTGAATTTGCTTGCGCCTGTCCAGATTTGATGGAGGATTTAATATTCAGTCTGAAAATCAAAGGTGTTGTTTAATTTTACTATAGGTTGTCTTAAAGTGGAAATCAGCAGTTCAAACAATAACAGAGCAACACCACACCACTGTGGATGGGATGGGCTGGAGAAATGTAACCACTCTCAAATTCATGGACATAGAGCTATGAATGCAAGGACTGACCATCCATGATATCAAAATTAGAGTTTTACCCACGTTTTGAGGCTATACAAGTTTTGTTTATATTTAATTTGTTTACAATTATGGTTTAAAACAATGTTATATTTGGGGTTCTGATGGGGTTGGAAGGTTGAATTAAGCTCGTGAGGCATTTTTTAGTTACATTCTTCAAGAATGTATCATTAACTGAAGTAAAACATTTGATGTACAGTGAGGTATTCAGAAGTTATTCAGACCCCTTGACTTATTCCACATGTTGTTAAGTTACAGCCTGAATTCAGGATAGATTTAATTGATTTGTTTTCTCAACCATCTATATACTCCATAATAACAAAGTGAAAACAGTTTTTTTAAAATATTAGCAAATTTATTGAAAATGAAATGAAATACAGAAATATAATTTACATACAGTGCATTCAGAAAGTATTCACACCCCTTGACTTGTTCCACATTTATTGTACAATCCAGGTGTGCGAAGCTCTTAGAGACTTACCCAGAAATACTCACTGCTGTAATCGCTGCCAAAAGCGATTCTAACAGGGGTGTGAACACTTAACTTAAATACAGAAATATCTAATTTACTTTTTAGACATTTGCACCTATGCACCTATGTAGATAGGTGAGAGAGAAATATATTTGATCCATTTTTAATTCAGGCTGTAACACAACAAAATGTGGAATAAGTCAATGGGTATGAGGGACTTTCTGAATGCACTGCATGTGTTTACATCTGTGGGTGGGGAGGAGCTAAGGCTTAAGAAGGTGTGAACGATGTTGAATAGGCGTAAACAAAGAGCTCTCTAGGAAGTGTGAAAATCTCATCAAAATATTTCAAAGGGCATTTTCCCCTACTTTCCCATGTTTCCTCCAGTTACAGTGTATGAAAGTCTGTACTTTCATAAAATGTCAAATTGGCAAGTAACTTACATTTGATAAAACCCTCAATAGAAAAATCCGGACACAAATGAAATATTTGATTTCAAATCTAAAATGCTGGAGTATAGAAATCAAATAAAAATAGCACACAAAAAACAATAACGAGTTAGAATATACAAGAAGTACCGGTACCGAATCAATGTGCAGGTGTACGAGGTAGTTGTGTACGAGGCAATATGTAAATCTAGGCAGGGGTAAAAATTACTAGGCAATCAGGATAGATAATAAACAGAGTAGCAGCAGCGTATGTGAAAGTGTGTCTATGTGTGAGTGTGTGTGTGTGTGTGTGACGCTAATATGCATATATATGTGTATGTGAGCGTACAGTGGGGCAAAAAAGTATTTAGTCAGCCACCAATTGTGCAAGTTCTCCCACTTAAAAAGATGAGAGAGGCCTGTAATTGTCATCATAGGTACAATTCAACTATGACAGACAAAATTCGAAAAAAAAATCCAGAAAATCACATTGTAGGATTTTTAATGAATTTATTCATACCCTTTGACTTAATCCATATTTGCTGTGTTACAGTCTGAATTCAAAATGGATTCAAATATATTTTTTCTCACCCGTCTACAAACAATGCATCATTATGACAAAGGGAAAACATGTTTTTAGAAATTTCTGCACATTTTATGAAAAGGAAATACAGAAATATCTAATTTATGTAAGTATTCACAACCCTAAGTCAATACATTTTAGAATCACCTTTGGCATCGATTAGAATTGTGAGTGTTCTAAGTCTCTAAGAGCTTTGCACACCTGGATTGTACAATATTTTCACATTATTATTATTATTATTATTATTATTATTATTATTTAAGATGTTAAAGGTGCACTATGCAGAAATCGCTCTGACATTTCCTGGTTGCAAAAATTCACTTAGTTATACTAAACTGAAATTATGTGATAAAACAAACAGTCTCTTGTGTAGAGAATCATTGTACCATGTAAACCACAGTGAAATATGTTTTCTATAATCAACATTTTTTATATTCAGATGTTTGAAGCTGGTGTACAAAACCAAATGTAAAAGACGCAAAAACGAAACTTCAGCCCACATAGAACAGATCTACCGCCTCTTAGACTTTCTTTCAATGGAAATGAAAGATCTATAACTCTCCCAAAAAGTGACATATTGTAGCTTTAGGCTCTGTCAAGTTGGTTGTTGATCATTGGTAGACAGCCATTTTCAAGTCTTTCCATTGATTTCCAAGCCAATTTAAGTCAAATCTCATCTTGGTAAGCAATTACAGTGTAGATTTGGCCTTGTGTTTTAGGTTATTGTCCTGCAGAAAGGTACATTTGTCTCCCAGTATCTGTTGGAAGCAGACTGAACCAGGTTTTCCTCTAGGAATTTGCCTGTGCTTTGCTCCATTCCGTTTATTTTTATCCCAGATAACTCCCTAGTCCTTGCTGAATACAAGCATAACTGACAAGCATAACATGATGCAGCCTCAACCAGGCTTGAAAATACGAAAAGTGGTACACAGTGATGTGTTGGATTTGCCCTAAACATTACGCTTTGTATTCGGTACAAAAAGTTCTGGACAAAAAGTTCAGGACATAAAGTACATTTCTTTGCCACATCATTTTTTTGTATACAGGATGCATGTTTTGGAATTCTGTACAGGCTTCCTTTTCACTCTATCATTTAGGTTAGTATTGTGGAGTAACTACAATGTTGTTGATCCATACTAAGTTCTCATATCACAACCATTAAACTATGTAACTGTTTTAAACTGTCTTTGGGGTAGCAGGTAGCCTAGTGGTTAGAGTGTTGGGCCAGTAACCAAAAGGTAAAAATCTGTTGTTCTGCCCCTGAACAAGGCAGTTAGCCCACTGTTCCCGATATCCGTCATTGTAAATAAGAATTTGTTCTTAACTGACTTGCCTAGTTAAATAAAGGTAAAAAAAATGGTTTTAATCACAATTGGCCTCATGGTAAAACCCCTGAGCAGTTTCCTTCCTCTCCGGCAACTTAGCCAGGAAGGATGCCTGTATCTTTGTAGTCACTGGGTGTAATAGTTACACCATCCAAAGCCTAAATAATAACTTCACCATGCTCAAAGGAATATTCAGCGTATACTTTTTTATTTTCACCAATCGGTGCCCTTCTTCTTTGTGAGGCATCGAAAAACCTCCCTGGTCTTTGTGGCTGAATATGTACTTGAGGGACCTTACAGGTAATTGTGTGCGTAGGGTACAGAGATGGTGTAGTCCTTCAAAAATCATGTTAACCACTATTATTGAACACGGAATGAGTCCATGCAACTTATGAGATTTGTTAAGCACATTTGTAACTTCTGGACTTATTTAGGTTTGCCATAACAAAGGGGTTGAATACTTATTTTAAATTCAGGCTGTAACACAACAAAATGTGGGAAAGTAAAGGGGTGTGAAGGCCGTTTCTGAAGGCACTGTATGTTTCATGTTAGCCACCATATTCTAATGTGAGTATCCTCTGCATGCCTTATATAATGGCTGCTTTGTGTGATGTATTGTTGTCTCTACCTTCTTGCCCTTTGTGCTGTTGTCTGGGCCCAATAATGTTTGTACCATGTTTTGTGCTGCAACCATTTTGTGCTGCTGCCACGTTGTGTTACTACCATGTTGTTGTCATGTTGTGTTGCTGCCATGCTATGTTGTTGTCTTTAGGTCTCTCTTTATGCAGTGTTATGGTGTCTCTCTTGTAGTGATGTGTGCTTTTATCATAAATTTTTCTTTTTAATCCCAGCCCCAGTCCCCGCAGGAGGCCTTTTGCCTTCTGGTAGGCCGTCATTGCAAATAACAATTTGTTCTTATTAACTGATTTGCCTAGTTAAATTACGGTTCAATACAAAAAAAACATGTATACTGTACATATAATGACAATTTCCAGGAGACCCTAGGCTACCAGACTAGGGTTGTACACTGTTGTGTTAGACATCCACAAACAATCATATTATTTTAACATGGACACAGTATGTAAGTAATATAAACATATTGTTTACCCCAAATGAGCTGTAATAAAATGTATGTATATATATTTTTTTATCGTGATTCCAATAAAATGCATTTGTAATACCAGATGTGCCATGCTGCTGCTGTAGTGTCTCTTCGCATTAGCACACGTTTAGCATGACATTTAGAGACGTGTGTGGCTAAGTCCAGTAGATAGTAGGCTTACTATGACCACTAATTAGAGTTCTAAGAATAGCAATTATGCCACCAGCCAAAGTGCCAGTCTTTGCTGCCGTAATACACACATTTGTAAACATTGTGACACCAAACCTCATGCTTATCAAGGTCATTAAACTCTGCTTTAACAAGACTGTAGGCTACATATTTTAATTATGGTTGGAAAGTTTGTTATATATTTAAGCAACAATGTTCCTGGGTACAGCCCTTAGCCGTGGTATTTTGGCCATACACCAGAAACCCCAGAGGTGCCTTATTGCTATTATAAACTGGTTACCAACATAAATAGAACAGTAAACACGTGTTTTTCCATCACACCTGTGGTATGTTGTCTGATATACACACTCTGAACTGATTCCACCAATCAGGATCCAGGACCCAAACTATACGGTTTATAATTAAGCAATAAGGCACGAGGGGGTGTGGTATATGGCCAATATACCACGGCTAAGAGCTACTTTTAATAAATTAGCAAAAATGTTTTTGCTTTGTCATTATTAGGTATTGTGTGTATATTGATGAGGGGAAAGACAACAACATTTGAATCCATTATATAACAAGGCTGTAACGTAACACAATGTGGAAAAAGTGAAGGGGTCGAATACTTTCAGAATGCACTGTATGTTTTCAATAAACATTGGAGACGAAATATAGTTTATATGTTGTCACCAATCTAAGCCAACCAATCAGTTTTGCCCCATAGTTGTGCACGAGTTGGTTTTGTTGCTAAACGACAAACCCATCTATAGAGAATAGTTCTTTTGGGAGCCCAGATAATCTATTTATAAATCCCATCATTGGATGGTTTGGTAGTTTCCCAAGGGACTCCATACACACTTACAAGACAAGACAAAGCCTCTCATACAAGACAAAGCCTCTCTTGTTCATTGTCAGAACACAAAATAACTACAGCCCACAGTCCCTCTGTGTATTCAGCTTGACCCAGCACTGACCAAAAGCTTCTCCTTCTCTGATCTGCAATATCAATACATATTCAGTATATTTTCATTATATTCAATATTCAATCACTTATTTTACTTAATGCTTTGGTTAAGTGTCTAAAAACTTAAGGGTCATTACAAATGAGCAATCGGTTTGGTTCAACCATAAATTATGTTGCTGGGACTTCATTAGTCTGATATTAGGCTCCTGGTGAAATTCTAGTCTGTAAAAACAATTCAAGGATGAGGAAGTAACATTTTAAGACTTGTCATAAGCATGTATGAGCCCCTTAAATGGATAGACCAGCCAAATTGCTTTTTTTTGCTTATTGAAAGCAGTCTATGGACAAGGAGAAAACTGCAATCCACCCTTTGGTTTTGCTTACCTTGTCACTGCCAATGATATTTGTATTTTCTAACCAAAATCAATGTTCTCCAAAATTCAAACAAATTAATTAAGTAGCGACACAATCCCTTCCAGAAACTTTGAAATGATTTGGTAAGGCAGAAAATATTATGTCTACAGTTATGTATGCTTATCTCCACCAGGGGTTAGTGTTGTTCTATGTGATGAAGTAGTAGGTATTCTCTCCAGACCATGGTTAGTCAGCACTGTTCGACAACACCCATCAAATAACAACAGAAAATAAGATTGAGTTTTATATGAATATTTATTGCAAGCATACAATAGTGGTACAAGTTCACTTAACAAACAAGTCATAACAGTCTGATGGAGCAGGGTTTGCGAAGAGCAGTGAGACGCTGGGCCAATATGTTTAGTGTCATGCAGAAGCCACTGTAGCATTCATACAGCATCATCGTGTTCCTGATTACCTAGATCTTATTCACTAGGATACCAAATGGAGGAAAACAGACAAACAGGGAGGAAATAAACCAAGCTTGTCCAATAAGAAATGTTTCTTTCCATTGCGAAAGTTTTCCATTTTAATAATGAACATGACCCTTATGTCTTTGACAACATTCAACAACAAGAGTTACTAGTTACTAGTGGAGTAGATCAAATCACCACCACTAAACTGTTACAAAGGCCATATAAATAAAGGAAGAGGGAATCGGTAATAATGCTAAAGTGGCAAACGTTTTTTCATGCAATGCTATGATGCAGACACACACACGCTGTACACCCACACACAAATGCAATAATGCACACACGCTGTACACACCCACGCACACATGCAATAATGCACACACACACACCTACCCGTGTGGAATCTATGGTGACACTATTTTGACAATCAATGTCATAGCATTTGATTTTAGGTGAACAACTATAAGGTGTTATCAAGCAATTGCATGGATTTTGGAAAGCAAGCAAAAGTCAAATATGCTGTATAATCCATCTGACTTTTCTTTGCTTTTGGTCCATAAGATTTACATAAACCTTAAAATAAAAATGTTTGGGAAAAGTACAAGACAAAACCTGTTAATGATTCACCTAAAATGAACATATGTAAATTAATGTCAACATTGTATAAGAGGGGGGAACCTTTGGGATTAAAATACTGCTTCAATATTTTTTCCATATCATATTTTCAGATGAATGCACATAGAAACATTCTTGAAAGCTTTATGTTTTAAGTTGTATTTTAACTTTGAACTTGAACATTGAATTATAGTAGGCAACATCAAGTATTACATCGTCATTACCAAATGTTTTGGATGTAAGTTGACAAATGGACATAAATACACTTTTGGAAGTGCTTTGCCACATGCTACAGCAGTTTTTTTGAGAAATGAATACATCAAAGATAAACTTCTGCTTTTTTTTACAGACATAAAGCATGTTTGACTAAATGGAGACCAGGTGAGATACTTTGCCTTCACGGCATGTATCATCATGTTGCTACCTATGTACTAAATGTTAACTATGTACGGTTCACCTATGTACCTATTTCTCCTGCTCAACACTCAAAATGCATATCCTTTGTATAATCTATAAGGCCCAAAATTAAGGCATGTGCACTGTGCTTAATATAGAAATTACATGATGTACTTCCCATTGACCAACATTCTGAACTCATACTCCAACCATTACTTGACAAAAATGGCACAGATGCAGGATACAGGCCAAAGAGAACTCTTAGGACACAATTTAATGTATTGAAGAATGTGAAAAAACGTGCACAAATGCAAACTGAGAAAATCTACCAGCAAATAGTACCGACAACACATTCCTCTACATTTCAGAAAAGTGACTTTAAGTTGCATAATTGCACAACTAACAAAACAACAAATACTTTGTTTGGAATGCTTTAAGAGACGGTAGTGTCATGTTTTTCTTCACAATATGATTTTGACATAACCACAAGGCAAATTGTGCATTGTTTTTTTCCCCACACTTCCCCTATCTTTAAAACCCAGTTTTCAGGGCTTTTGTGCAGTGATTACAAAACATATAAAGTCCATTATGTCAAATATCATGCACTTTTCTCTGACCCATTGTCTTCAAAATCCCACGGACAAACGTCAACCTTTTTGGCAGTGCTCATGGGTTGTTTATAATTAGAACTCAAAGAGTTTTCTTTCGCTGGAGAAGTTTTTGTCTGTGCCATGTTGGTTGGCGCGTTCTCTACCTCCCACGGGCATGCCTCCACTCTCTTGTTCTCCGACACCTCCGGGTCTCTTGTCGAGCTTTTCCGTCTCCCAGACGCGGGCACGGTGACCGAACCGCCCTCCGAGGATTGGCTGACACGTCGTCTTTCCGGGGGCTTGCTGGAGGAGCTCCTCCTCTCCTTGCTCTTTGACCTGTGCTGCTTCTCTTCCTCCCTGTCCCTCCCTCCTTTCTCTCTCTCACCCCTCTCTTTGTAGGAGCATGAGCCTTTTCGTTTCCGCTTCGAGTGAGGCGTGGGGCTGGAGCAGTTCTTCTCCTGGCTGGGGGAGGGCGGGGCAGGGGATTCATTGTATTCCCAGGGACAGATGTCCACCATCAAGGTGGGTGGCTGCAGCAGACTCCCCGTGGATTTGGAGTAGTCTGAGTGGAGGATCTTGGGCTTCCCATCGGTGGGTGTAACACTCTTCTTACTTCTGATCCTCTCTGGGGAGATGGAGTCTGAATCACCTCCCAACACCGGCTGCTCCTCAAAGGCCCAGGGGCACACCTCTGGTTTGAGGGGGAGCGGAGATCTGGGAGACCTGGGCTTCCTTGTTTCTCTGGCCTCGTCTGGTTCACTCCCCTTACCTTTGGAGCGACGTCGGCCTGCAGGTGATTGCCCTGCGGCTCCCTGTTGCTTCTGTTGGGAGCGAATGCCCTTGGTGCTAACTGCGCCACCACCACCCCCCCTGTGGACCGTAGTGGTCTCTCCCAGAGCAATGGACACATGCTTCTGTGACCTTCCTTCCGAGGGGGTTGGGGGGTCCTCTACATCCCAAGGGCACACCTCGGAAAGGTCATACAGGTTTCTCCCTGGCTCTGTATTGATGGACGGCTGGCTGCCACTCACCTGCTGCTTCATGATGCCCATCTTGCCCATGGGCGTCTTGGAGTACTCCACCGACTGGCTGATTATCATCTTGGGATAACACTCCTTCTCTTCCGCCTCGTCCACCTCAGACAGCATCCTCCCATCGCAGCCCTTGAGTCCCTTCTTGCTTGCTTCCTCCACGCAATGTGTCTTGCTGGTGAGCCCGGGCATCTTCTCTTTGGCACTGGTTATGACACTCAGTGACTTCTGCATGATGGACGTCCTCAGGTGGATGGGCTTTTTATCCACTGTAAAGTTGTGCGCGCTGGCTGACTTGCAGACCAAGGGCACTGACTCAGTGGACTCAGAAGGTTCAACCCTTGGGGCATGCTCTGGTGACTTCTTCACCTGTCTCCTCATGAGGGATCCAAGCAAGGAACCCTCAGCGGCAGCCATTTTGTCCCCACACGAGCTCTCTCCGCCAGTAGTTTCCTCCCCTTGGTCACAGACGTGGTCGTAGCTGCGCGATTTCTTCAGGCCTAGGACCTTGTTTTTCAGAGAGTCTTCCCTGGACTTGTGACCAGAGTGGGATGGGTCAAAGGGGTTCCGACGAAGGGTGCTCCGGTTGCTCCCATGCTCACTACAGTCACGATCCTCACGACTGCCATGGCTGCCGTGCCGGTGCATAGTCTCTGGGATCTCAGTGATGCGCCTCATGAGGGAGCGGCCCAGGCCCTTCTTGGAGCTGCGCTTCTTCTGGAGATGGGGGTTGTTGGCCAACATCTTCTTGCGCTTGTAGACCTCCAGTTGGACGTAGAGCTTCTTTAGCTCATCCTAAAACAGCAACACAGAGAGAGGTGTTGAGAGAGAGAAAAGTGGATGAGAAAGAGGAAAATTATTTCTCTAAGTGTTTGTGCTACAGACATTTTCTGACATCACAGACACAAACTAACCATGGTCCATTTCCTTGACAGACCAGAACTTTGCCACAAGGTAGTGACTTCCCACAGGGGTCAGTGTTGGGGTCAATACCATTTTTAATCTACATGCTCTCTCCAAACCAAATACCTAAGTATACATAAAAACAAAAGGGACACAACATCTCTACCTTATCAAACTTTGGCATCTGCTCTAATGAACTGCGCTATACAAATTAAACTTGATAATTAATTACTAAAATGTGGTGCTGTGAGTGATACGCCTTCATTGATTGGGCATGTTCCCAAACAAAACATATTTTCCTTTGTTAAGACACAGCAAATGGGTACTTAATCTAACCAATCTCTTCTCTGTAAAATAAGCTGAATGGCGCCAGAGGAGATGGCTGCCATTTCACAGGCTCCTAACCAATTTTGCTATTGTGTGTGTTTTTTCGTATTATTTGTAACTTATTTTGTACCTAACGTTTCTGCCACCGTCTCTTATGACGGAAAATAGCTTCTGGATATCAGAACAGCAATTACGCACATCATACTGGACAAATATTTTTTCTTTAACGAATCGGACGTGAAGGATTTACTTCAGACCCAAATCCTTGTCATACGCATGAAGAAGAGACTGAGATATCGGGGACGTAGATCGAGGTGCCTTGTAAGATTCCGACGGCGAGTGGATAATCCGCCTCTACCATCAGTCCTATTTGCCAAAGTGCAATCATTGGATAAGAAAATGGATGAGCTCTGATCAAGAGTATCCTACCAAGAGACATTAAAAACCATAATATGTTATGTTTCACAGAGTCGTGGCTGAAAAACGACATGGATAGCATACAGCTGGCTGGGTTTTCCATGCATCGACAAGATAGAACAGCTGCCTCCGGTAAGACAAGGGGTGGCGGTCTGTGTCTATTTGTAAATAACAGCTGGTGTACAAAGTCTAATATAAATGAAGTCTCTAGTTATGCACGGCTGAGAGCTGTAGAACACACAATTTACCAAGAGAGTTTTCATCTATATTTTTTGTAGCTCTCTATTTACCACCACAAACCGATGCTGGCACTAAGACCACACTCAACGAGCTGAATAAGGCCATAAGCAAACAAGAATATTCTCATCCAGAGGCGACACTCCTAGTGACCGGGGACTTTAGGGAAACTTAAATCCATTTTATCTCATTTCTACCAGCATGTTACATGTGCAACAAGAGGGAAAAAACTCTAGACCACCTTTACTCCGCGCACAGAGACACGTACAACGCTCTCCCTCGAGCCTCCATTTGGCAAATCTGCCCATAACTTTATCCTCCTGATTCCTGCTGACAAGTAAAAACTAAAGCAGGTAGTACCAGTGACTTACTCAATACGGAAGTGGTCAGATGACGCAGATGCTAAGCTACAGGACTGTTTTGCTAGCACAGACAGGAATATGTTCCGGGATTCTTCCAATGGCATTGAGGAGTACACCAGATCCGTCACTGGTTTCATCAATAAGTGCATCGATGACGTCGTTCCCACAGTGATCGTACGTACATACCTCAACCAGAAGTCATGGATTACAGGCAACCTCCGCACTGAGCAAATGTGTAGAGCTACCGCTTTCAAGGTGCGGGACTCTAACCCGTACGCTTATAAGAAATCCCGCTATGACCTCCGACGAACCATCAAACAGGCAAAGCGTCAATACAGGACTAAGATTGAATCGTACTGGACCGGCTCTGACACACGTTGGATGTGGCAGGGCTTGAAAACAATTACGGACTACAAAGGGAATCACAGCCACGAGCTGCCCAGTGACACAATCTTATCAGATGAGCTAAATTACTTCTATGCTCGCTTCAAGGCATTAGAACACTGTTCCGGACAACTGTGTGAACACGCTCTTCGTAGCCGATGTGAGTAAGACCTTTAAACAGGTCAACATCCACAAGGCCGCAGGGCCAGATGGATTACCAGGACGTGTACTCCGAGCATGCACGGACCAACGAGCAAGTGTCTTCACTGACATTTTCAACCTGTCGCTGACCGAGTCTGTAACACCACCATGTTTCAAGCAGACCACCATAGTCCCTGTGCCCAAGCACACCAAGGTAACATGACCCGTAGCACTCACGTCTGTAGCCATGAAGTGCTTTGAAAGGCTGGTCATGGTTCACATCAACACCATTATCCCAGAAACCCTAGACCCACTCCAATTTGCATACCGCCTCAACAGATCCACAGATGACGCAATCTCTATTGCAATCCACACTGCCCTTTCCCACCTGGACAAAAGGAACACCTATGTGAGAATGCTATTCATTGACTACAGCTCAGCGTTCAACACCATAATGCCCTCAAAGCTCATCACTAAGCTAAGGACCCTGGGACAAAACACCTCCCTCTGCAACTGGATCCTGGACTTCCGCACGGGCCACCCCCAGGTGGTAAGGGTAGGTAACAACACATCTGCCACGCTGATCCTCAACATGGGGGCTCCTCAGGGGTGCATGCTCAGTCCCCTTCTGTACTCCCTGTTCACCCATGACTGTATGGCCAAGCCCGATGCCAACACCATCATTAACCTGTTGGATCTCTAGGGGCGCTATTTCATTTTTGGATAAAAAACGTTCCCGTTTTAAGCGCGATATTTTGTCATGAAAAGATGCTCGACAATGCATATTCTTGACAGTTTTTGAAAGAAAACACTCTGAAGTTTCAGAATCTGCAAAGATATTGTCTGTAAGTGCCCCAGAACTCATTCTACAGGCGAAACCAAGATGATGCGTCAAGCAGGAAATGAGCAGAATCTCTGAAGCTCTGTTTTCCATTGTCTCCTTATATGGCTGTGATTGTGCAAGGAATGAGCCTACACTTTCTGTCGTTTCCCCAAGGTGTTTACAGCATTGTGACGTATTTGTAGGCATATCATTGGAAGATTGACCATAAGAGACTACATTTTCCAAGTGTCCGCCTGGTGTCCTGCGTGGAATTCGGTGCGCAAACGCCAGCTGCTTGTACTTTTCCATTTGATTGAGGGGAGAAACCATGCTTCCACAAACGATATATCATTGAAGAGATATGTGAAAAACACCTTGAGGATTGATTCTAAACAACGTTTGCCATGTTTTCAGTCGATATTATGGAGTTAATTTGGAAAAAAGTACGCGTTTTGAGGACTGAATTTTCGTTTTTTTTTTGGTAGCCAAATGTGATGTACAAAACGGAGCTATTTCTAATACACAAAGAATCTTTTTTGGAAAAACTGAGCATCTGCTATCTAACTGAGAGTCTCCTCATTGAAAACATCTGAAGTTCTTCAAAGGTAAATGATTTTATTTGAAGGCTTTTATGTTTTTGTTGAAATCTTGCGTGCTTGATGCTAACGCTAATGCTAACGCTAAATGCTACGCTAGCTAGCCACTTTTACACAAATGATTGTTTTCCTATGGTTGAGAAGCATATTTTGAAAATCTGAGATGACAGTGTTGTTTACAAAAGGCTAAGCTTGAGAGATGGCATATTTATTTCATTTCATTTGCGATTTTCATGAATAGTTCATGTTGCGTTATGGTAATGAGCTTAGGTCTGTAAATAGAATCCCGGATCCGGGTTTGGTCGACGCAACAGGTTAAGTTTGCCAAAGACACAACAGTGGTAAGCCTGATCACCGACAACGATGAAACAGCCTATTGGGAGGAGGACAGAAACCTGACAGTGTGGTACAAGGATAACAACCTCTCCCTCAACGTGATCAAGACAAAGGAGATGATCGTGGACTAAAGTAAAAGGAGGAATGAGCACGCCCCCATTCTCCTTGAATGTCTGTAGTGGAGCGGGTTGAGAGCTTCAAGTGTCCACATCACCAATGAGCTATCATGGTCCAAACACACCAAGACAGTCATGAAGAGGGAACGACAATGCCTATTCCCCCTCAGGAGACTGAAAAGATTTGGCATGGGTCCTTAGATCTTCAAAAATGTCCACAGCTGCACCATCGAGAGCATCCTGAATGGTTGCATCCTGCCACCCAGGACCTTTATACCAGGCAGTGTCAGAGGAAGGCCCTATAAATTGCCAAAGACTCCAGCCACCCTAGTCATATACTGTTCTCTCTGCTACCGATTGGCAGGTGGTAATGGAGCGCCAAGTCTAGGTCCAAAAGGCTTCTTAACAGCTTCTAACCCTTAGCCGTAAGACTCCTGAACAGCTAATCAAATGGCTACCAGGGCTACATTCATTTACACTGCTGCAACTCTCTGTTTATTATCTATGCATAGTCACTTTACCTCTACCTACATGTACATATTACCTCAATTACCTCGACTAACCTGTGCCCCCGCACATTGACTCTGTACCAGCCCCCCTTGTATACAGCCTCCCTACTGTTATTTTATTGTTGCTCTTTAATTATTTATTTTTCTATTTTCTTATTTTTCACTTCAGTTTATTTGAGTAAATACGTTCTTAGCACTTTTTTGTCATAACACTGCATTGTTGGTTAGGGCTTGTAAGTAAGCATTTTACTGTAATACCTGTTGTGTAGACCTTACAGTGCACGTGACAAATAACTTTTGTTTTGATTTGTTTACAGAACAAAAAAAGACAGAGGGACCCTGCTCACACGTATGTCCTCAGGGTCCAGGCTGTGCTCACTCCAGGCTGAGGTGATGCTGCTGTTGAGGTAGGACCCAGACCGGCCCATGTCCAGCTCCTCCTCATAGGCTTCAGTGGCAATGTCATCCCTTGCCTGAGTCCCTGTGGACAGAAACTAACGAGAGGGGAAAAAACCTACTTAGGGTGACATTATTTAAAATGTTATAGTGCATTTGTTCACGGCGTGCTTGTATTTTCAGGAGGAAAGATTGACATCATCCCACTGTTCCTAATTGTCATCTAATTAAATCTTGAGAAATTAACGGTTTATTCCCCACTCATCGAGTGTTTAAATGTTCTCAAATAAGACTTAAAAATACCCAGATGTGCACTTAAATTACAATACGATAATTATTATAGCAGTAAGAAGCTGTTAAATGTAATGCTCATGTATTCAGGGGAAAGGGAGAGGAGAGAGAGCAGGGTTACCTTTGGAACAAGCAGAAGCCCCAAAGTCACAGTCACGGTGAGGTGTGTGTGAGCGAAGACCAGCATGAGCATCCAGTCTGGGTGCCACAGAGGGGCCAGTGTGAACCTGCAAATAGATAGCAACAGATAGGACACTTTTATTGAAGTGTAACAGAGTGCATTCCATTCTGCCCTGAGCAGGGTTGGAACTCACAACCCTAGTCAAAGAACCTATATGATTTGTGATTTTTCCCCAATAGAATCCTATAGGATTCTCACAATCCTATTTTGTGTCACTTCTATCCGAATCCTATCCAGAGTCCTATTGGCCTACTCTTTTCCTTTTGTAAATCAAAAGTAATCCTAATGGATCCTATAGGATTCTCACAATCCTATAAAATGTTATGTCATTGTCAGAAATCTATTGGAATCTTATTGGACTATTGTAAATCAATCCTATAGGTTTTTGATAAATCATGTAGGATTTTGCCACCCCAATCTGAATCCTATAATTTATCTTAACTGAAATGCTAAATAGCACACCTTTTTGACACAAATGTAAACATAATTGCGGACAATCTAAGAAGGTTTCACAGCAATTGTTGTCACAGTTGGCACCATAACTTTAATGTTTGACGATGATGCACCAGATGCAAATGTTTACTCACGTTGTGTCCCTGGGACCTTGGGGGATGGGGTTACGTGAGATACACTGAGATACACTACATGACCAAGGTATGTGGGCACCTCCTTGTCGAACATCCCATTCTAAAAAATGGTCCCCCCTTTGCTGCTTTAACAGCTTCCACTCTTCTGAGAAGGCTTTCCACTAGATGTTGCTGCGGGGACTTGCTTCCATTCAGCCACAAGAGCATTAGTCAGGTCGGGCACAGATGTTGGGCAATTAGGCCTGGCTCGCAGTCGGCATTCCAATTCATCCCAAAGGTGTTTGATGGGGTTGAGGTCAGGGCTCTGTGCAGGCCAGTCAAGTTCTTCCACACCGATCTCGGCAAACCATTTCTGTATGGACCAGGCTTTGTGCTAAAGGGCATTGTTATGCTGAAACAGGAAAGGACCTTCCCCAAACTGTTGTCACAAAGTTGGAAGCACAGAATCGTCTAGAATGTCATTGTATGCTGTAGCGTTAAGATTTCCCTTCACTGGAACTAACGGGCCTAGCCATATCCATGAAAACCATTATTTATCCTCCACCAAACTTTACAGTTGGCTCTATGCATTGGGGCAGGTAGCATTCTCCTAGCATCTGCCAAACCCAGATCTGTCCATCGAACTGCCAGATGGTGAAGCGTAATTAATCACTCCAGAAAACGCGTTTCCACTGCTCCAGAGTCCAATGGTGGCAGGCTTTACACCATTCCAGCCGACGCTTGGCATTGCGCAAGGTGATCTTAGGCTTGTGTGCTGCTGCTCGACCATGGAAACCCATTTCATGAAGCTCCCGATTAACAGTTATTGTGCTGACGTTCTTGTGCTGATGCGCTTCAGAACTCGGCGGTCCCGTTCTGCTTGTTTTCTAACACTGTCATGTCCTGACCTTAGTATTCTTTGTTTTCTATATTATTTTGGTTAGGTCAGGGTGTGACATGGGTGATATATGTGTTTTTGTACTGTCTAGGGGTTTTGTATGTTTATGGGGTTGTTTACTATCTAGGTGTTTTGTATGTCTATGGTTGCCTGGATTGGTTCTCAATCAGAAGCAGCTGTTTATCGTTGTCTCTGACTGGGAACCATATTTAGGCAGCCATATTCTTTGGGTAATTTGTGGGTTATTGTCTATGTCTAGTTGCCTGTGTCTGCACATTTTATATTATAGCATCACGTTCGTTTTGTTATTTTGTATAGTTTGTTTAGTGTCAGTCTTTATTAAAAGTAACATGTATTCATATCACGCTGCGCCTTGGTCTCCTCCATTCAACGAACCTGACAACCACTTCGCGGCTGGAAAGGTGGCATCCTATGACGGTGCCACGTTGAAAGTCACTGAGCTCTCCGGTAAGGCTATTCTACTGCCAATGTTTGTCTATGGAGATTGCATGGCAATGTGCTCAATTTATACACCTGCCAGCAACGGGTGTGGCTAAAATAGCCAAATCCACCAATTTGAAGGGGTGTCCACAAACTTTTGTTTATATAAGGTTAGACTGGTTAGAGGGGACATTGCCAGTGGTTTCCCACTATAGGGTCACCATCTCAAGTGACAAGGGTGCAGTGGAGGCTGCTGAGGGGAGGGTGGCTCATAATGATTGCTGGAATGGAGTCAATGGAGTGGTATCAACCACATGGAAACAACGTGTTTCCATGCCCCCTCCTCGACGGGGGTTCGAGCCCCTGCTCGGCCGACTGTCTTCCCTAAACCACTTTCTGTACCCTTCTCTATATCTGTCTCCCTATCTGAACTTACATCTGTCCCTAAAAAATAAAAAATAATATATCCAATCTCCTAATAAAGAACACATTTTTACCCTAGTCAAAAAAATCCTTCAGCATTTCAATAAAAAAATTGTATTAGAATCTAAAATAATAAAACAAACCCTATTGGATAGGTTCCAAAATCGGATAGAATCCTAAATAAAAATGTAACATGATTTTTTATGTATTGGAATCCTATAAGATTTTTTGCAAAAGCAGTAGCTAATGGGGTCCTAATTAATACCAAATACCAGGAAAAACAAAAATTAGCATGATTTGCATGGAGCAAAAAAAACAGTGGGAAAACAAAAGTACCAGGATGCACGCAAACTCAACTTTGCTCCACCACTACTTATGCAAACGAATCCTCTACCACTACCTATGCAGTGGAGTCTCTCTGCTCTTTAATGTGAGTTGTGTTATTAGGAAGTACCCCAATAGTAAACGTGGCGTTAAAACGAGTGGCCACTCAGTCATCACAGTTTGGTGAATATGAAGCTTCTTATGCCAATAATCGGAAATGGAAACCCAGTATATTCCTGGATATGCAGCTTCACTAAGAAGGACACCAACCTCTGGTGGAGAGATGACCTGCTGGATGTGTACAGAGTGACTGCTGTTTTTCTCACCAACAGAGGATACCACAATCCTGAGAAGCTCGACGGCGCTGAGATCCTCATCGGTAACTCACTGGAACAGTGGCAACAACCCCAGATGTGCTGTCATCTTCCACACCTCAGCAGGAGAGACCCACACCTTCCAGTGTAAAGAGTTACCTTCTCTTTTCTTTACCACTCTTCTTCAACTTAACCTTTGCATTAAACATTTCTTGACATTTGATGTGTTCTTTCAGATCTGATAGACAGTGCACAAGGCTGTTGGATTCTCTGTTTTCAGCACTATGGAACCCCTGGCTCAGATGTATGCTTAGCCTAGCGGTTAAGAACGTTGGGTCAGTAACTTTTGGTTGTTGGTTTGAATCCCTGAGCCGGAAAAGTGGGAAAATCTGCCGTTCTGCCCTTGAGCAAGACAGTTAACCCCTAACAACAAGTTTTCCCTTCATGAAGAGTATCACTTTCTGAACGAAAACAAGCTGTGGACTAAAGCACAGTGTTACTGCAGAGACAAGTACATTGACTTGGCCACCATAGACAACACGGAGGACATGGACAGACTGACTAAAACTGTGGACAGTGGCTATACTGAAGCAGGCTGGAGAAGGGCACAGTGTTAAGAAAGTGATAGTGGTCAGATAACACTTACAGTGAAGGATATTAAAAATAGGGAAGGAGGAATGTGTGTTTATGAGAAAGTATTTGTTGGAAAGATCACTGATGCTAAGGTCTACATATTTGGTTTATCTGCTACAACGGTAAGCAATCTCAGTCACACAATCCATCATAAAATATTCTACAAATCTCTGTTGATATAGTAGTATATGTCATAGCCTTGTGGCCGGTTCAAAATCAAAGTACTGACAGGATGAAAAATCAGGAGGGAGTGAGCTGGCAACTAGAGAGTTGCTGGCACCTACAGTATCAGTCAAAAGTTTGGACACACCTGCTCATTCAAGGGTTTTCCTTTATTTTTTACTATTTTCTACATTGTAGATTAATAGTGAAGACATTAAAACTATGAAATAATACAACCAAAAAAGTGTGAAACAAATCAAAATATATTTGAGATTATTCAAAGTATCCACCCTTTGCCTCGATGACAGCTTTGCACATTCTTGGCATTCTCCCAACTCTTGAAAGAGTTCCCACATATGCTCAGCACCTGTTGGCTGCTTTTCCTTCACTCTGTGGTCCAACTCATCCTAAACCATCACAATCTGATGCAGCACTCCATTCTTCTTGGTCAAATAGCCCTTACACAGCCTGGAGGTGTGTTTTGGGTCATTGTCCTGTTGAAAGACAAATGGTAGTCCCATTAAGCACAAACCAGATGGGATGGGGTTTCACTGCTGAATGCTGTGGTAGCCATGCTGATTAAGTGTGCCTTGAATTCTTAATAAATCACTGACAGTGTCACCAGCAAAGCACCCCCACACCATCACACCTCCTCCTCCATGCTTCACGGTGGGAACCACACATGCAGATATCGTCCGTTCACCTACTCTGCGTCTCACAAAGACACGGCGGTTGGAACCAAAAATCTCAAATTTGGACTCATCAGACCAAACGATAGATTTCTACCGGTCTAAGGTCCATAGCTCGTGTTTCTTGGCCCAAGCAAGTCTCTTCTTATTATCTGTGTCCATTAATAGTTGTTTCTTTGCAGAAATTTGACCATGAAGGCTTGATTCACGCAGTCTCCTCTGAATAGTTGATGTTGAGAAGTGTCTGTTACTTGAACTCTGTGAAGCATTTATTTGGGCTGCAATTTCTGAGGCGGGTAACTCTAATGAACTTTTCCTCTGCAGCAGAGGTAACTCTGGGTCTTCCTTTCCTGTGACGGTCCTCAGGAGAGCCAATTTCATCATAGCGCTTGATGGTTTTTGCGACTGCATTTGAAGAAACTTTCTAGGTTCTTAAAATGTTCTGGATGGACTGACCTTCATGTGTTAAAGTAATGATGGACTGTCATTTATCTTATCTTATTTGAGCTGTTCTTGCCATAATATGGACTTTTACCAAATAGGGCTGTCTTCTGTATACCAACCCTACCTTGTCACAACACAACTGATTGGTTCCATTGCATTAAGAAGGAAAGAAATTCCACAAATTAACTTTTAATGAGGCACACCTGTTAATTGAAATGCATTCCAGGTGACTACATTATGAAGCTGGTTGAGAGAATGCCAAGAGTGTGCAAAGCTGTCATCAAGGCTGTCACGTCCTGACCTTAGTTCCTTTGTTATGTCTCTATTTTGGTTTGGTCAGGGCGTGAGATGGGGTGGGCATTCTATATATTTCATTCTATGTTTTGTTCTGTGTGTTTTATTTCTATGTATTTGGCCTGGTATGGTTCCCAATCAGAGGCAGCTGTCAATCGTTGTCTCTGATTGAGAACCATACTTAGGTAGCCTGTTCCCACCTGTGTTCGTGGGTAGTTGTTTTCTGTTTTGTGTATTGCACCTTGCAGAACTGTTCGTTTGTTGTTTTTGTTCAAGTGTTCGTATTTATTAACCGTATTATGAATACTTACCACGCTGCACCTTGGTCCTCTTCTCCTTCTCCCGACGACATTCATTACAAAGGCAAAGGGTGGCTACTTTGAAGAATCTCAAATTTAAAATATATTTGGATTTGTTTCACACTTTTTGGTTACTATATGATTCCATACGTGTTATTTCATAGTTTTGATGTCTTCATTATTATTCTACAAAGTAGAAAATAGTAAAAATAAATAAAAACCCTTGAATGAGTAGGTGTGTCTTTTGACTGGTACTGTATATTTCAGGTGCCACCTATTGTCAATATTCCCTTGAGCAAGGAACTTAACTACATGCTCACTGGGCTCTGCACTCTAGCTGCAGTGGTTCAGGGTCAGTGAAGAGCCCACCAGCTACCACAACTGGGCTCCAGGAAACGGGACTGCCATGGAGGACTGTGGGAGAACCGGAGCGGTGAGAACCGGGGCAGGAAAAAGAGATGGATGTCACCAGTGGGTTAGTCTGCCTGAGACCCAGGAGCTCAACTTTATCTGCAGCACCTCTGACAAGTAGTAGAATCTGGACCCTGCTCTAGCACAGTGGCATTCCCAGACACAGATTAAGCCTAGTCCTGAACAAAAAAAATCAGAAAAGAGAAAAGTGTTAAAGAATCCCCCTGCCGAGGGCACTGTGGGACTAATTTACAGCATGTGTGTTGTTGTATATGTCTGGCTGGCACTGCATAGTCTAGCCTCACACGAAATATCGATTACCTCCAGCTTGTGGCTTCAGCCAATCAGACTGTCCCAATCAGTGTTGCCTAATTTTCAGGGTAAGTTGCTAGAGGCAGGTTGATTTGTTGCTAAAAGTTGCTAAATGACGTTGTGATGTCATTGCGTGATAACGTAAAACTGCGTCATTATGTAGAATACACAATAACGTTCCTCAAATTAACTGGCCATCTCGGAGAAAAATATGACTTGACATTTGTTCAGGTACAGACTCCCACTCTTTTCTATACTATACTTCTGACATGTTGATTGATGTTGTAAGTTCTGTTCAAGATCAAACATTCGTGACCAACTATATTAATTGGGTTTGGCTCGTCAAATGATTTGCAATTTATTGAAATTGCTGCTGAGCGCCTGCTGCTGACATCAATCACAATGCACTTTTGCAGCCAGGCACCTGTGTTGTGACTGAGTGTGTGACAGAGAATCATTTTTGTGTCATTTAGAGGGAAAATGCGTGCATTTTAGCGTTTGAGTCACTTTCAAAAGTTACTAAAAGTTCAAAATACATTTTTAAAAGTAGCTAAATTTGATGCTAGGTGCTGTTTGAAAAAAAAGTTGCCAGGAGTGACGAATCACACTTCACCATCTGGCAGTCCGATGGACGAATCTGGGTTTGGTGGATGCCAGGAGAATGCTACCTGCCCCAATGCATAGTGCCAACTGTAAAGTTTGGTGGAAAATGAATAATGGTCTGCGGCTGTCCTTTCATGGTTCGGGCTAGGCCCCTTAGTTCCATTGAAGGGAAATCTTAACGCTACAGCATAAAATTCTAGACGATTCTGTGGATTAAGGTTAGTCAGGGCTAAGGTAAGGATTAAGTTTAAGGTTAGGATAAGGGCTAAGCGTCAAACTTTAAATGAGGCAAGTGAATTTACAAGAATTTGGGCTCTTTCATATCCTTGACTAATTCAACGGGGATCATGGCGCTGAGGGGCGGCGGTCAAGGTGCCACAAAAGTCTCTGTTCTTCCGTCCCTCCATCCCTCTATCAACTGCTCCTCCGATAATAAGATTCAACCTCATTAATCATGTTAGTCAAATCAAATCGTATTTGTCATGTGCGCCGAATACAACAGGTGTAGCCCTTAACGTAAAATGCTTACTTACAAGCCCTTAACCAACAATGCAGTTCAAGAAATAGAGTTCAGCAGTCTTAGTCATCCCAAAGGGTGTTTTTGGCATTGGTTGAAAAGCAACATCACGACTCCCTCCATCCCTCCTCCTCTCCTCCCTCCCTCCATCCCCTCCTCGTCTCCTCCATCCCTCCTCCTCTCCTCTCTCCATCCCCTCCTCCTCTCCTCCCCCCATCCCTTCCTCCTCTCCTCCTTCCAGCCCCTCCTCCTCTCCTCCCTTAGTCTGCCAGCCCTTATCTCTGGGCTCCAGCAACCTGGCTGCTCTCTCCGATCCCTCAGAGATGATGCGATGAGTTTCTTTTTGGTGTTCGGTTCATCTGAGACATTCATGAGGGTGCTGTTTAGAATTTTACATTTAGGGGACAGATTTACAGTAATCGATTCCCCCCCTCCCGTCACTGTTGTAATATTCAATGTAGGCATATTCAATCACAGCTGGTTTGTTATTGGGTAAGGCATGCCAACATGTTATGAAACCTCTTCAGATACAACCCGGGGTTAAATTGATGGGTATGCCATAACCTTGCTGGTTTGTTCCGCATGACAATAGACTTGTTTATGCTCATACTGTACGTACGCCAATCCCTTTCATTGGGATTTGTAAAAGGTATTAATTGGACCCAGCTGTTCGTGAGCAGCACACACACGACCCCTCCTCTCACACACACACACAACCCTCTTTCCCCCTACCCCCCTTCCCCACACACACTTGTAGTTCTCCTGGTGGTCAAATGAGGAGGTGGCTCATCAAGCCAGTGCCACCGACCAGTGTCAGCTCCACCAGCAGATTCAAGTAGAGGAACAGTTACAGGGCATAAGGAGTTTATTTTAAGCCTTGGCAGATTTATGCACTGTCTGCCTGGTGCAGGCATATTTTATTCACCTCTGTTCAAGTGGCCTATCCAAGCTGTCCTGCTGACTATTCATTTGCTTGATGGGAGGGAGCGCTCTATTCTGCCTTTTAACTGGGGATGTTCTGCTCCTGTTATTCTCCTGCTTAGAGGCCTATATCACTTCTTGATTATGATTATAAACTATAGGGTCACACATTTGTAAGGGCATACACAGTATGGACACTCTCTCTCTCTTATTACTTACTTAATGGTGTGGAATATTGCCGATATGAGGAGTTCATTGTATATGGCAACAGTCATGTAGCGTGGTTCATGGAAGGCTGACGGTACGGTCCGGACAGCATAGCAGAGGTACACTCCCCACAGAAGAAACAGGAACTCAGCTAGATAAGGAGAGGTCAACAATAGATTGTCCTTAACTCTAACACACAAATAGCAGAGATGCACAACATACAATGACTGGAAATGTAAAATTATATTCTGTAAGATCTGCATTATTTACGACAACCATTGTTTGCTTTGGTTTGCACAAAATGGCATACATGTAACTTGTTATTTAGCAATACAATTCAAGGGTCTCCACATGTAGGGCTGGCACAATTATCATATGATTCTGTAAAAAAAAAAGAATTGTCATAATACATACATTTTAGGAGATGGAGGCATTCAACTTTATATTCAAGTAGATATAGTTTACTCAATAGCAGTTTTTCATTTTGACATGAAGTGGGTAAAAGTTGTGACCGTGCCATTTTGCTCATAAAATGATTACAAGGAGAAACCCACTTGTTTTTGAGACAGGGGTGTCATCAAAGCTGTGGTGTATTCATTAGGTATGTCTTAACAAATGTTCAAATATGCATTATGATACATTACAAGCTGAAAAAAGTTATACAAAAATGACAATTATGACCATAACCGTGGCCATTTGCATGACAATCAATCGTTATCCAAAATTAATCGTCACAGCCTTATCCTCATGTCCCGTCCGTTTTGAAAAGGCCACAATTCAGCAGGAAAGATTTGGCAAAATTCAAGGACCTCAGCCTGTCAAGTGTTGATGGCTGCACATCATGTAGTCACTAGCCACTGACAGTTACTAATTTTGCTGTGCCCGTGAGAGTTCCCCTTTCTGCCAACAGTGATTTCCCACTGCTTGACTGCCAGCCCACTGCCTCATTGACAGATCTCCTGCTGGATAGAGATCCTTTCTATTGTCCAAAGGTCGCTGGTAGTTAGCAAACAGAAAGGAAGTCTGAGTCTCTCATCTTGGTTTATTCTACATTCTAAGAACTGTACTTAGAACTGGCATTATCCTAAGTTCTCTGAACTGGTGTCAGAACTGTAAGACAGTCCAAGTCTCTCGTCTCTCCTTTATTCTATGTTTTTAGAACTATTCTCAGAACTGCTCAAAACTGTTTAAAACATTTTCCGTTGCATGCCCAAATGAATACGACCCACTTTTCAGAACTGTTTCAGGACTGATTCACTGTTATTCGGGAGCCCATAACGGTGATGCTAATTTATATTCCATTTCCAAGAACTGTTATCAGAACTGTAAAGCAGTCCGAGTCTCTCATCTTTCCTTTGTTCTACATTCTCAGAATTGCTCTCTATTGTCTGCCCATAAAAACAGCCCTAATTTACATTCATTCAATAATTAACACCAAAGACAACAGGGATCATGTCGGATTGCGGATTGTCATCTGTAAATAGTGATTAGAGTGTATTATTATTCATATTTTCTGAATCATGATGACTAATTATAAGCTATTTAATATGTCATCAGTATGCATGGTGAGCTGTTTGTAAATGCTGGTGGGAGGAATAAGTAACTTCTTATTAGATCAACACTTTTTTTTCATTAACTGATAAATAATTTTTAGCATTATTGTAGAACCACAAAACAATACAAATAATAATTGTATGTTCTCTTTTTTAAATTATTTTCCTGTACAGCACCTTAGAAGGGTGGATATCGCCCACACGTTTCCAGAAGCTGTCAGAACAATCAGCGGGGCGGCTGACCCCCTACCCCCGACCGCAGACCGATCTCTCCTCTTCACCATTTCTATTTACAGGCACTCTAGCTGTCTCTGCCTCCCCTGCGAAGCTGCACAATGTTCTTACGCCTTATCTCAAACCCGTTGGTGAAAACACTCTCCTCTGACAGAGCAGAGCACATCGCTTCTCAGGGATCCATCCTCTTTAAAAAGGATTGGATGATAGGTCCTGTGTCTCAGCTGCCTGTCACATTCCCCTCTAGAAGGGGCTTGGCAATTCTCCAATTCTTCTCTTGTTATTCGGAGACTGGAGGAGTCCATTTGTGTTCCCACCTACAGTTTGGCTTTTGGGAATGATGAAACAAACAACAACAGCCCCAGTGGCGATGATAATAGGAGTAGGGCCTAGTATCAAATAAAATACAATTTTACTGGTCAAGTACACATACTTTGAAGATGTTATTGCGGGTGTAACGAAATGCTTATGTTCCTAGCTCCAACAGTGTAGTAATACCTAACAATACAATTTTTTTTGGGGGGGGGTGTATTTTTTTTTTGAAATATAGAAATATTAGAACGAGCAATACCAGAGTCCGGAATATAAATGTACAGTGCCTTGCGAAAGTATTCAGCCCCCTTGAACTTTGCGACCTTTTGCCACATTTCAGGCTTCAAATATAAAGATATAAAACTGTATTTTTTTGTGAAGAATCAACAACAAGTGGGAGACAATCATGAAGTGGAACGACATTTATTGGATATTTCAAACTTTTTTAACAAATCAAAAACTGAAAAGATGGGCGTGCAAAATTATTATTATTACTTTCAGTGCAATAAACTCTCTCCAGAAGTTCAGTGAGGATCTCTGAATGATCCAATGTTGACCTAAATGACTAATGATGATAAATACAATCCACCTGTGTGTAATCAAGTCTCCGTATAAATGCACCTGCACTGTGATAGTCTCAGAGGTCCGTTAAAAGCGCAGAGAGCATCATGAAGAACAAGGAACACACCAGGCAGGTCCGAGATACTGTTGTTTAAAGTTTAAAGCCGGATTTGGATACAAAAAGATTTCCCAAGCTTTAAACATCCCAAGGAGCACTGTGCAAGCGATAATATTGAAATGGAAGGAGTATCAGACCACTGCAAATCTACCAAGACCTGGCCGTCCCTCTAAACTTTCAGCTCATACAAGGAGAAGACTGATCAGAGATGCAGCCAAGAGGCCCATGATCACTCTGGATGAACTGCAGAGATCTACAGCTGAGGTGGGAGACTCTGTCCATAGGACAACAATCGTATATTGCACAAATCTGGCCTTTATGGAAGAGTGGCAAGAAGAAAGCCATTTCTTAAAGATATCCATAAAAAGTGTCGTTTAAAGTTTGCCACAAGCCACCTGGGAGACACACCAAACATGTGGAAGAATGTGCTCTGGTCAGATGAAACCAAAATTGAACTTTTTGGCAACAATGCAAAACGTTATGTTTGGCGTAAAAGCAACACAGCTCATCACCCTGAACACACCATCCCCACTGTCAAACATGGTGGTGGCAGCATTATGGTTTGGGCCTGCTTTTCTTCAGCAGGGACAGGGAAGATGGTTAAAATTGATGGGAAGATGGATGAGCCAAATACAGGACCATTCTGGAAGAAAACCTGATGTAGTCAAAAGACCTGAGACTGGGACGGAGATTTGTCTTCCAACAAGACAATGATCCAAAACATAAAGCAAAATCTACAATGGAATGGTTCAAAAATAAACATATCCAGGTGTTAGAATGGCCAAGTCAAAGTCCAGACCTGAATCCAATCGAGAATCTGTGGAAAGAACTGAAAACTGCTGTTCACAAATGCTCTCCATCCAACCTCACTGAGCTTGAGCTGTTTTGCAAGGAGGAATGGGAAAAAATTTCAGTCTCTCGATGTGCAAAACTGATAGAGACATACCCCAAGCGACTTACAGCTGTAATCGCAGCAAAAAGTGGCGCTACAAAGTATTAACTTAAGGGGGCTGAATAATTTTGCACGCCCAATTTTTCAGGTTTTGATTTGTTAAAAAAGTTTGAAATATCCAATAAATGTCGTTCCACTTCATGATTGTGTCCCACTTGTTGTTGATTCTTCACAAAAAAATACAGTTTTATATCTTTATGTTTGAAGCCTGAAATGTGGCAAAAGGTCGCAAAGTTCAAGGGGGCCGAATACTTTCGCAAGGCACTGTAAACAAACTTGTTGGCAACATTTGAGAGAAATTAGCCTTTTGTGCGTATTGAAAATGTTGTAGATTTTATATTTCAGCTCATGAAACATGGAACCAACACTTTACATGTTGCATTTATAATTTTGTTCAGTGTATGTACAGTGCCATTCTTAAATGGAAGAAGTTTGGAACCACCAAGACTCTTCCTAGAGCTGGTCGCCTGGCCAAACTGAGCATTCATGGGAGAAGGGCCTTGGTCAGGGATGTGACCAAGAACCCGATGGTCACTCTGACAGAGCTCTAGAGTTCCTCTGTGGAGATGGGAGAACCTTTCAGAAGGTCAATCATCACTGCAGCTCTCCACCAATCAGGCCTTTATGGTAGAATGGCCAGACGGAAGCCACTCCTCGGTAAAAGGCACATGACAACCAACTTGGAGTTTGCCAAAAGGAACCTAAAGACTCTCAGACCATGAGAAACAAGATTCTCTGGTCTGATGAAACCAAGATTGAACTATTTGGCCTGAATGAGAAGCATCACGTCTGGAGGATACCTGGCACCATCCCTATGGTGAAGCATGGTGGTGGCAGCATCATGCTGTGGGGATGTTTTCAGGGACTGGAAGACTAGTCAGGATCGAGGCAAAGATGAATGGAGCAAAGCACAGAAAGATCCTTGATAACAACTTGCTCCAAAGCACTCAGGACCTGAGACTGGGGGGAAGGTGAAGGGTAGAGTACGGGGTGGTAGCCGTCTAGTAACAGTGACTAACGTACAGGGCAGGGTACTGGGTACTGTTATAAAACCAAGATAATGAAAACGACAATTGGCGTAACCCTCTACAAACATAAAACGGAACGTCACAATGACATAATTTCAACCAGTTTTTAGCTTTAATGATGTCATTTACCCACTGGGTATTGACTAGGGGTCCACACTTCCGTCACGACTCACCGACTGCCATCATGTAGTCCCAGCGGTCGAGCAGGCACATGCTGAACTGCAGCCCATCGGGGGTGAGGCCCATGTTGATAAGAGCCAACGTCAGGTCAGGTGTCTGACACACGGCCGAGGTCCAGGCCACCAGGAACCACAGCACCACTAGCAAGATGACCCCCAGCAGACGCAGCACCCGCCAGCTGGTCATGTATGGGGTCCTTTGGGCTGTACGGGACAGGAACACCTTCAGCACCCTGGAGGAGGGAAGAGAGAGAAGGTTTTTGTTGTTCCCAAATCCCAACAGGCAAAATTTGGCATCTAATGGCATCATTTTCTGGTTTTATGATTCTCATTGAGAAAAACATATAACTAGATTATAACCAACAGGTCTCTGTTATAAACAGGTAAAGATATCCTTTTCATTATTGCTTTATCCTTATGTATTTTACAAATTATGGAACTTGACACAACTAACACTACTTTAACTGCAACTACTGTACTACCACCACTACCATCCCAACATTACTCCTTCAACCACTGCACTTTCTATTGTTTTGGTTATTACTTGTTCTATACTACCTGTACTGCTGCAAGCCCGTGCAAGCACTAGTATCTCACTGAGACGTGTGGGCTAGATTAGCATAGATATATAATGAGGAGATATTTTGACCTTTGGGTTCTCTGAGGGAACAACCATGATTGATCCTGTCTCCGATCTGTGTGTGGGATTCCCCTAGAGGGTACTGACACTGAGGTCATGGTTCGAGCTTTCTACACCAGGAGGAATTTAATTGGTAATTTTGTCAGGTGAAGTAGCAGGCTGCCCTTTGGCCCCTCTTTTCTGCACTGCTCTCAAAACTATACTGACTGAACTGTTTGACCCCCTCCCGCCAAACACACAGGAGCAAACACACACACAGGCGCAAATACACACACACACACACACACACACACACACACACACACCTATTTCTTACACACACATGGTCAGATTGAGTTGTTTCTCTACTGTCTCAGTGAAATGTAAAAAGGCCAACATGAGGGCCAACTCATTTCCAGAAGAGGAGAGTGGAGAAAACTCTATGCTACGGTAAGTAGTTCTGTGTGATTGAAAATGTAAAGTGCTACCTTTGCCTCTAAGTCCTCTCGCTTCGACTACTAAGAAGCAAAATAGAATGACTGCAAACCAGGACCAATTCTTAGAAGAACCTGGATATGAGAGAGCGCTCCACAGGGCAAACTCATCAAGGAGCATCATTGGGAAAATTGGGGGGAGAAAGGACTCAATGTTCTGGGCTGAATACTGCAGAAGTTATCCAATTTGGCCATATGTCATTGGTTTCTCTGCGTGATACATCTGGGGTGTATTCACTAGGATAGGTCGTAACGGAGAGGGACCTACCTGATTATGCAGTTGCAAAACGTTTTCTACGGTGCAAAACATATTGTTGTTGTGTGTACTTATGAATACACCCCTGTGATTTAGGTTCCTTTGGCAAACTCCAAAAATAGAATGAATTACAACATACCTATAAAGCTTCAGGATCACTGTTCCATAGGCTGTGGCAAAGCCCAGGAGACGCACCCATCTCAGGAGGATACAGCGGAACATGCTGGGGTTGAAGTACAGTATCATCACCTAAAGACAAGTGGAGATGCACATTACTTTGACTATATTTTAATTTATGTTAAAAAAAAGAGTGGGGCAGTCCCACTCCTTTAGTATTTTCCCTAGTGAAAAAGTAAGGAGAGTGTGCTAGAGCGGATTGGATTCAAACCCATACCTACTGCGCTACATACAGTTGAAGTCAGAAGTTTACATATACTTAGGTTGGAGTCATTAAAACTGTTTTTTTAACCGCTCCACAAATGTTTTGTTAGCAAACTATAGATTTGGCAAGTCGGTTAGGACATCTACTTTGTGCATGACACAAGTCATTTTTCCAACAATTGTTAACAGACAGATTATTTCACTTATAAATCACTGTATCATAATTCCAGCAGGTCAGAAGTTTACATACACTAAGTTGACTGTGCCTTTAAACAGCTTGGAATATTCCAGAAAATGTCATGGCTTTAGAAGCTTCTGATAGGCTAATTGACATAATTTGAGTCAATTGGAAATCAGCCAAGACCTCAGAAATAAATTGTAGACCTCCACAAGTCTGGTTCATCCTTGAGAGCAATTTCCAAACGCCTAAAGGTACCACGTTCATCTGTACAAACAATCGTATGCAAGTATAAGCACCATGTGACCACGCAGCCATTATACTGCTCAAGAAGGAGACGTGTTCTGTCTCATAGAGATTAACGTACTTTGGTGCAAAAAGTGCAAATCAATCCCAGAACAACAGCAAAGGACCTTGTGAAGATGCTGGAGGAAACCGGTACAAAAGTATCTATATCCACAGTAAAACGAGTCCTATATCGACATAACCTGAAAGGCCGCTCAGCAAGGAAGAAGCCACTGCTCCAGAACCGCCATAAAAACGCCAGACTACGGTTTGCAACTGCACATGGGGACAAAGATTGTACTTTTTGGAGAAATACCCTCTGGTTTGATGGAACAAAAATATAACTGTTTGGCCATAATAACCATCGTCATGTTTGGAGGAAAAGGGGGAGCCTTGCAAGCCGAAGAACACCATCCCAACCGTGAAGTACGGGGTGGTAGCATCATGTTGTGGGGGTGCTTTGCTGCAGGAGGGACTGGTGCACTTCACAAAATAGATGGCATCATGAGGAAAGAAAATGTATGTGGATATATTGAAGCAACATCTCAAGACATCAGTGGACAATGGACAATGACCCCAAACATACTTCCAAAGTTGTGGCAAAATGGCTTAAGGATAACAAAGTCAAGGTATTGGAGTGGCCATCACAAAACCCTGATCTCAATCCTATAGAAAATTTGTGGGCAGACCTGAAAAAGCGTGTGCGAGCAAGGAGGCCTACAAACCTGACTCAGTTACACCAGCTCTGTCAGGAGGAATGGACCAAAATACACCAAACTTATTATGGAAAGCTTGTGGAAGGTTACCCGAAACGTTTGTCCCAAGTTAAATAATTTAGAGGCAATGCTACCAAATACTAATTGAGTGTATGTAAACTTCTGAACCACTGGAAATGTGATGAAAGAAATGCAAGCTGAAATAAATCATTCTCTCTACTATTATTCTGACATTTCACATTCTTAAAATAAACTGGTGATCCTAACTGACCTAAGACAGGGAATTTTTTACCAGGATTAAATGTCAGGAATTGTGAAAACTGAGTTTAAATGTATTTGGCTAAGGTGTATGTAAACTTCTGACTTCAACTGTAGCAGCGGCATAGACATGCTGGACCAACTCAGGCCACAACTCAAATTTAATTTATAACTGTAGGTTAATTTGACAGGGAAATGCACATTAATCAGCTTTTTTGTAAAGATGACAGATTTTGTGCCAGCCAGCTATTTTTCAACTTTAGTCCCTAGGCAGGTAAAACGACTACACATCAATGAGGAAACAGGCACTCCCATTTCTCTTTCTGCATTGCTGACAACTTCAGCCTTTGTTCATAGTCAAACACACAGATGCCGGAAAACATTGGGAACATATCTGATCTAAGTACAGCATTATTACCTAAAGGGATGAAGATCCACATTAACATAGGCTACACATCGAGCCACTACATTTCTCTTTCTGCATTGCTGACACAACTTCACCTTTTGTTAATAGTCAAACCCAGTAGCAGGAGAGCATCGGATACATGTCTGACCGCGGGGCCAGGCTGGCTGCCTCCAACCTTCACATTGTTGTCTCATTTTCTGGATGTCGTCTAAAAGGTGAGTCACAGGCATCTGCTTGGAAAATATTGTCCTGCCGTTAGCTCCTTGTGAAATTCATTCTAGTTCAAGTTCATTCTAGCTGATTATTGAAAGAGGCAAGGACTGGGGATGGAGGCACGAGGTCATGCATTGTCAACTGAACAAAGGGCAATGCTTGTTTGCGAGGTTTCTGTATGGTAACTCACTTATTTCATTCTATATTCCAGCAGATGCAGAATCGCAAATGTCACATCTCAAGCGACTAAAATGGAGTTGAGTTATAAAACCTATACTGAATACACAATTTACAGTTTAAGTCGGAAGTTTACATACACTTAGGTTGGAGTCATTAAAACTCGTTTTTCAACCACTCCACACATTTCTTGTTAACAAACTATAGTTTTGGCAAGTCGGTTAAGACATCTACTTTGTGCATGACACAAGTCCTTTTTCCAACAATTGTTTACAGACAGATTATTTCACTTATAATTCACCTTATCACAATTCCAGCAGGTCAGAAGTTTACATAGACTAAGTTGACTGTGCCTTTAAACAGCTTGGAAAATTACAGAAAATTATGTCATGGCATAATTTGAGTCAATTGGAGGTGCACCTGTGGATGTATTTCAAGGCCTACCTTCAAACTCAGTGCCTCTTTGCTTGACATCATGGGAAAATTCAAAAGAAATCATCCAAGCCCTCAGAAAAAGAATTGTAGACCTCCACAAGTCTGGTTCATCTTTGGGAGCAATTTCCAAATGCCTGAAGATACCACGTTCATCTGTACAAACAATAGTATTCGAGTATAAACACCATGGGACCACGCAGCTGACATACCGCTCAGGAAGGAGACGTGTTCTGTCTCAAAGAGATGAACGCACTTTGGTGCGAAAAGTACAAATCAATCCCAGAACAACAGCAATGGACCTTGTGAAGATGCTGGAGGAAACAGGTACAAATGTATCTATATCCACAGTAAAACAAGTCCTATATCGAGATAATCTGAAAGGCCGCTCAGCAAGGAAGAAGCCACTGCTCCAAAAGCGCCATAAAAAAGCCAGACTACGGTTTGCAACTGCACATGGGGACAAAGATTATACGTTTTGGAGAAATGTCCTCTGGTCTGATGAAACAAATCGAACTGTTTGGCTTGCAAGCCGAAGAACACCATCCCAACCGTGAAGCACGGGGGTGGCAGCATCATGTTGTGGGGGTGCTTTGCTGCAGGAGATACTGGTGCACTTCACAAAATAGATGGCATCATGAGGCAGGAAAATTATGTGGATGTATTGAAGCAACATCTCAAGATATTAGTCAGGAAGTTAAAGCTTGGTCACAAATGGGTCTTCCAAATGGACAATGACCATTCTCTCTACTATTATTCTGACATTTCACATTCTTAAAATAAAGTGGTGATCCTAACTGACCTAAAACAGGGAATTTTTACTAGGATTAAATGTCAGGAATTGTAAAAAACTGAGTTTAAATGTATTTGGCTAAGGTGCACGTAAACTTCTGACTTCAACTGTAACTATTATGTCAACCACACAACCAGTATGTCAGCCAAATTAGTAACGTCCTTCTCACAAGCTAGTCTACATATTTGAGAATGTTCAAGTTGAGCTGTTGTCCCTGCTCCACAGACTGAACTGCGGAGGTTTGCAGGTTTTAGACGCTTCCACGATACTCACAACCTATCCCTGCAAATAAGTGTGATAGCCACCCCAATCCCATTTCCTTCCTTGTTAACATATTGCATGTACTCTACAAATCAGACCTGCGTTCAAATAGTATTATTTTTTTATTTTAATTCTAAAGGTGCGCTCGATTGAACTTGCATGACACAATGGAACCAATGGAATAGTCCCAAAAAGTGAAAACCCCAGCCATCTGGCCCTCCAGTTCGGCTAAATCAAAACACTCAAAGCATTTGAGAGGCAACAAATATCATTTCTAATCCAGGTTTAGTACAACCTTCACATTTCCACAGCTATACACTATAGCTCCCAGAGATACAGTTTTATCTCGTCTCTATGGTATATTCCACAACTCGAAGTATGCAGTGTGGCTGTTTGAGAGATGGCAGGTATTCTCTATAATTAAGCAGAGCGACAGCACCTGTCCCCTGCGGCGAGATGGCAGAACATCGGCAACCAGCTTGCTTAACTCGCAAACAGGGGAAATGTTCTCGTGGATATGGGATGAAACAATGGCACAGTGCCACACACAACCCGCAAAGCACATATCACACTTCCATGATATGAGAGGAGGCCCCATTTAGCTGCAGAATTCACTGGAAGAAAATGTTGGTCAAACTTGACCTGAAAGGTACCTAGGTAAGGACTTCATAACACATTCATAACCCATACATACCACATTCATAAGCCATACATACCACATTCAATACATAAGGACACCTTCATGATGATATGACAAGCTTTAGCTGCACTTTTCTTGAAGGGTACCTGCATAAGGACTTCATAACACATTATTAACCATCCATAGGCCATTCATAAGCAGTACATCTAGGCACTTCAGAGATGCTTATGTAAACAAGTTGCCTGCATTATTAATCCTTTACCCAAAGTTTTGCCTATATCAAGCACTGTCAACAGAACATTTGTACAAAGTTTTGATTTACGTACGCATCTCTCATCTCTGTGATAGGGAAATAGGTACACCTACAGTCTATGGATTTAAATACATGTGCGTAATATAGGAAAGATCCACAATTACTAGTAGTACACCCTTATTGCATCCACTTGTCATGGCCAGAAGCAATGAAAGCAACACAAGACTGGCAGCACTGGAGATCTTTAAGTTAATGTTCTTCCAGGAATAAAAAAGCAAGTAAGTGAGTATACCCTAATTGTCCAAGATGCATTTAAATCCTATACATTAAGAAGAAATACTATCAAAATCTTTTCAGCACGGGCTCTCGCTCATCATGCATCATGACTGTAAATGTGATCGAGGGCATCAAGGAATTGCTGCAGTCAGCCGACATGTATCCCTGGCTGTAAGCTGGCTTTTAAAGTTCCAAAGCTTTCCATTTGCATGCGAGTCATGAAAAGTGTATATAAAGCCACATCCATATGTGGAGGGCTTAGAGTGATGACGCTATTGGTAAAGTAAATGACTGCAGTCACTTATGAGACACATTAACTGGTTGGTACACAGGCAAGAGACAGACTCCTGTATATCATACATGTATTGCCAAGTTGGTTTCCTTCAAAGTGACTTATATTTTCCTAATTTACAGTAGTATCTGAGGCTAGAAACGGGAATGTTATGAGTTTGATTGAGGAGCGCAATGTAACAGTGTACAGAGCACGCACACACACACATACAGCACGACCAACAGCAACATCACAACAACACTCAAATGACAACAATGGGATTCATATTGTATACCCCTCCCAAACATAGCCACCAGTTACATACTCATTAACTGCATTTGATCATGTTCTTCATAAACTCACTGTACTGATAACCTCCGGCTAGTATTAGTTGTATCCAGGCTTCTGTAGTAACCAAGCCCTGTCCATGTAGAACAGCAAGTCCCACATTCCTCCATGACAAGTCAAAATACATCACGTCCCAAACAAGACGTACAACTAGGCCAAATATACGCAAGCACACACGTGCAATAGCACACACACGCAATACCCAGCAGAGTATAACTTGCATGGGACACTCAAACGAGCGAAAGAGAAGGGAGCTACATGTTTGTTTCCAGCATCAACCTGCTAAGGTGGCTTCCTCTTCTTTCCCCTCTCCATACCCCCAACTCCTCCCAATAAATTAACCAGCAGATGTATTTTTAATACAAGTTGCGCTAGAACTTGACGGACTCTTTAAAAATTGAGCGCCGCGGCAGAGCAGCTGCACTAAGCTGCGGCTGTGGCAACAGCAGCAGCAGGAGGAGAGCACATCACTGTGGAAGAGAGAGAGAGAGGGGGTGAGAGAGAGTGAGAGAAAGAATAGAGAGAGATAACCAGGGTTGCATGAGCACATTGGAGTGAGGAGTTCCTGGGTCCTGTGGCAGAAGAGATGAAAAGGGGAAAGTATATTTTGGTGGCATGGAGTCACTTCACTTTGACCTGAGGTTCAGAAACTTTGAGGACTGGAGTGGTGCACCCCTGGTTTAAATGTATATCACAACGATAATGATGACAACCAAACCATAGTAGTATTGTTGATAAGCTTAGGTTTATCTCCCCATTTGTGTGTAATGCACCAAAAATAATGTTCAGTAAAAAAAAACATGGTGAGGTGAGGTCTCCCAGTGCATAACGCGGTTACTACGTAACATTGTTACAATATAACGTTGTTACCATGTTGTCACTATGTTACAATGTTCCTACGTTACGTTGTTACTACATCACATTATAATAAAGTTAAGTTATTACTAAGTTGCATTATCCCTAGGTTACGTTATTACTAAGTTACGTTATTACTAAGTTATGTAAATACTACATTGCTACAGAGACATTGCTATAACTCTAGCCTGAGAGGAAAAGCCCAATCTCTAAAGCTTACTTTAGCCAACAACACCGAACCTCATCCTTGTCAACAAACTTTTAATAGTCCCTCCTGTGTGGTTTACTTCTCTGGCTTTGTTTTCCCTTTTTCTTTTATAATTTTCCAAATGTGTTCTCTAGACAGCTGTGTTTTGCTGTTGGCAGCCATTGAAGGTATTTGAAGTGAGTGAATTTGAAATCCCTGTAGCTCCATAAAAACGCCATGCAACGTTGGCTGTAAGCTCCCCGTCTGTTAAAACTCTGTGTGGCGCTCCAGGTTGGACTGTACGACACACTTTAAAGCATTACTCACACACACCAGCTGTGTTGTCATCCAGGATGTCTGTGGCTTGTTTTTTTGTGTAATTTTAAAATATAGCTGTGATATATCAATTCAGAGGGACTGTGGACAATGGACAGGCATGCAGACGGTCAGAGACACACAAATCCACACACACGCACACACAAAGTCACAAACAAACACACGTCTAAACTGGAGACTTACGGTAGAGTAGAGAAGCAAGGCTCCAAACAAGATGGCTTCCAGGAGGATAAGACCAGATGCTCGGATCCTCTACAAAAAAAGAGCGAGAGAGAGAGAGACTCAACAGTAGAGAACAATAGAGAGCACTCAGCCATGCAATCTCCATAGACAAACATTGGCAGTAGAATGTCCCGTACTGAAGAGCTAAGTGACTTTCAACGTGGAACAGTCATGGGATGCCACCTTTCCAACAAGTCAGTTCGTCAAATGTCTGCCTTGCTAAAGCTGCCCCGGTCAACTATAAGTGCTGTTATTGTGAATTGGAAATGTCTAGGAACAACAACTGCTCAACCAGGAAGTGGTAGGCCACACAAGCTCAGAGAACGGGACCGCTGAATGCTGAAGCACGTAGACATTCTAGACGATTCTGTACTTGCAACAGAGATGCCACAAACAGAGACAATGCCCCCATGCACAAAGCGAGGTCCATACAGAAGTGGTTTGTCGAGATTGGTGTGGAAGAACTTTACTGGCCTGCACAGAGCCTTGAGCTCAACCCCATCTAACACCTTTGGGATGAATTGGAACGAACGAGTGTGAGCCATGCCTAATCGCCCAACATCAGTGCCCAACCTATCTAATTCTTGTGTGGCTCAATGGAAGCAAGTCCCCGTAGCAATGTTCCAACATCTAGAGGAAAGCTTTCCCAGAAGAGTGGAGGCTGTTAAAGCAGCAGAGAACACGTTCTCACTTACAGCAACGATCTGGGGAATAGTTACAGGGGAGAGGAGGGGGATGAATGAGCCAAATGTAAGTCATAGAGTTACTAGGATGATCTACACAATCATATTATATGAGAGAAATTGTCATCCATTCACTCATTCTGAATCTACTCGGCTGAAAATAAATAAAGAATTTGACTCAATGGCACAACACAATGGATATGAATTATCAAGATAGTCCCTTTGTTGAACTGCTCTGCTACCAATCAGGTTAGTGAAAATGAGCGAGGGCCACGGGACAACTCTGGGCTTAATTTAATTACTCATTATATCCTAGAAGGCAATGTATTTTATGTAAATATGTAAATTCACACATCTCAAGGGACATCTCATCTGAACTGCATTTCTGAAAGATTCTTATATGGAACAACCCAAGCTTCGAATCGTGGCATATAGCTGGATATACAAAACAAACGGCCTGGCATGTGTGGACTCTCTAAGAGACAACCATATTGGAAGATCATATACAGGTTTGTTTAACCCTGTCCTATAGTGTGTCAAACACCATCACTTCTGTGGAATACGTACTGCAAAAGGTGCCCTTAGGATGAGACATGAAAAAATCCCATGACACTTAATGCTTGACTGTTATGGCTGTTAACCCCAGAGTTCTGGCTATACTCACCCTGGGCCATCCCCAGTTTCAAATTGGCCCAATCACTCATCACCTCTCCACAGTGGAAATGGATTCCGTGTGATGAACATTCTGGCACAAAATGGCTACCATGCATCACCCGGGTGGATGTTACTACAAATTGGTGTTGGATGGAATAATGAGTTACTCCAGATCAAGGTAAAGTGCTTTGAGACCAGATGAAAAGCACTATGTCAATGGAATCCATTACTACAACAGAAGACCGTCAAATGTTCCCAAGTACTCTAAGGCTGTCACAATGACTACCACCCTGTAGCACTCACATCTGTAATCATGAAGGGCTTTGAAAGGCTGGTCATGGCACACAACTCCATCATCCCAGACACCCTAGACACAATCCAATTTGACCGCCCCAACAGATCTACAGATGATGCAATCTCAACTGTACTCCACATTGCCCTCTCCTACCTGGAAGAGAGGAATACCTATGTAAGAATGCTGTTCATCAACTACAGCTCCGCGTTCAACACCATAGTGCCCTCCATGCTCGTCACCAAGCTTAGGACCCTGGGACTGAACACCTCCCTCTGTAACAGAAGCCTGGACTTAATGAAGGGCTGACCCCAGGTGGTGAGAGTAGGTAACAAAACTAGTTTGAAGATGGCTGCCGCACCAACTGTGCTATTTTTTTTCGCATTGTTTGTAACTTATGTTGTACATAATGTTGCTGCTACAGTCTCTTATGACCAAAAACAGCTTCTGGACATCAGAACAGCGATTACTCACCTTAAACTGGACGACAAAGAATTTTTCTTTAATGAGTCGGACGAGAGGGATTTACTCCAGACACCCGAACAGGCCCTCATCCCTGTCATTCGCAGGAGAAAGTGACAGAGGTATCGCGGAAGGAGATCAGGGTGCCTTGTGAGCACCCGGTGAGACGAGTGGCTAATCCGCCTTTGCAATCAGTACTATTGGCCAACATACAATCACTGGATAATAAAGTTGACAAAGCACATATATTCGACCAACGGGACATTAAAAACTGTAATATCTTATGTTTCACTGAGTCGTGGCTGAACGACGACATGAATAACATACCGCTGGTGGGTTATACACTGTATTGGCAGGATAGAACAGCAGCCTCTGGTAAGACAAGGTGTGGCAGTCTATGTATATTTGTTAAACAACAGCAAGTGCACGATATCTAAGTAAGTCTCGAGGTTTGGCTCACCTGAAATAGAGTATCTCATGATAAGCTGTAGACCACACTATCTACAGTGCCTTGCGAAAGTATTCGGCCCCCTTGAACTTCGCGACCTTTTGCCACATTTCAGGCTTCAAACATAAAGATATAAAACTGTATTTTTTTGTGAAGAATCAACAACAAGTGGGACACAATCATGAAGTGGAACGACATTTATTGGATATTTCAAACTTTTCAAATCAAAAACTGAAAAATTGGGCGTGCAAAATTATTCAGCCCCCTTAAGTTAATACTTTGTAGCGCCACCTTTTGCTGCGATTACAGCTGTAAGTCGCTTGGGGTATGCCTCTATCAGTTTTGCACATCGAGAGACTGACATTTTTTCCCATTCCTCCTTGCAAAACAGCTCGAGCTCAGTGAGGTTGGATGGAGAGCATTTGTGAACAGCAGTTTTCAGTTCTTTCCACAGATTCTCGATTGGATTCAGGTCTGGACTTTGACTTGGCCATTCTAACACCTGGATATGTTTATTTTTGAACCATTCCATTGTAGATTTTTTTTAATGTTTTGGATCACTGTCTTGTTGGAAGACAAATCTCTGTCCCAGTCTCAGGTCTTTTGCAGACTCCATCAGGTTTTCTTCCAGAATGGTCCTGTATTTGGCTCCATCCATCTTCCCATCAATTTTAACCATCTTCCCTGTCCCTGCTGAAGAAAAACAGGCCCAAACCATGATGCTGCCATGTTTGACAGTGGGGATGGTGTGTTCAGTGTGATGAGCTGTGTTGCTTTTACGCCAAACATAACGTTTTGCATTGTTGCCAAAAAGTTCAATTTTGGTTTCATCTGACCAGAGCACCTTCTTCCACATGTTTGGTGTGTCTCCCAGGTGGCTTGTGGCAAACTTTAAACAACACTTTTTATGGATATCTTTAAGAAATGGCTTTCTTCTTGCCACTCTTCCATAAAGGCCAGATTTATGCAATATACGACTGATTGTGTCCTATGGACAGAGTCTCCCACCTCAGCTGTAGATCTCTGCAGTTCATCCAGAGTGATCATGGGCCTCTTGGCTGCATCTCTGATCAGTCTTCTCCTTGTATGAGCTGAAAGTTTAGAGGGACGGCCAGGTCTTGGTAGATTTGCAGTGGTCTGATACTCCTTCCATTTCAATAGTATCACTTGCACAGTGCTCCTTGGGATGTTTAAAGCTTGGGAAATCTTTTTGGATCCAAATCCGGCTTTAAACTTCTTCACAACAGTATCTCGGACCTGCCTGGTGTGTTCATGATGCTCTCTGCGCTTTTAACGGACCTCTGAGACTATCACAGTGCAGGTGCATTTATACGGAGACTTGATTACACACAGGTGGATTGTATTTATCATCATTAGTCATTTAGGTCAACATTGGATCATTCAGAGATCCTCACTGAACTTCTGGAGAGAGTTTGCTGCACTGAAAGTAAAGGGGCTGAATAATTTTGCACGCCCAATTTTTCAGTTTTTGATTTGTTAAAAAAGTTTGAAATATCCAATAAATGTCGTTCCACTTCATGATTGTGTCCCACTTGTTGATTCTTCACAAAAAAATACAGTTTTATATCTTTATGTTTGAAGCCTGAAATGTGGAAAAAGCTCGCAAAGTTTAAGGGGGGCCGAATACTTTCGCAAGGCACTGTACCTAGAGAGTTTTCATATATTCTTCATAGCTATCTATCACCACAAACCGATGCTGGCACTAAGACCGCACTCAATGAGCTGTATACGGCCATAAGCAAACAGGAAAACGCTCAATCAGAGGCGGCGCTCCTAGTGGCCGGGGACTTTAATGCAGGGAAACTTGAATCGGTTTAACCCAATTTCTACCAGCATGTTAAATGTGCAGCAAGAGGGAAAAAAAATCTAGACCACCTTTACCCCACACACAGAGACGCACACAAAGCTCTCCCTCACCCACAATTTGGTAAATTTGACCATAATTCTATCCTCCTGATTCCTGCTGACAAGCAAAAATTAAAGCAGGAAGCACCACTGACTCGGTCAATAAAAAAGTGGTCAGACGAAACAGATGCTAAGCTACAGGACTGTTTTTCTAGCACAGACTGGAATATGTTCCGGGATTCTTCCGATGGCATTGAGGAGTACACCACATCAGTCACTGGCTTCATCAATAAGTGCATCGATGACGTCATCCCCACAGTGACTGTACGTACATACCCCAACCAGAAGCCATGGATTACAGGTAACATCCGCACTGAGCTAAGGGTAGAGTTGCCACTTTCAAGGAGCAGGACTCTGACACGGAAGCTTATAAGAAATCCCGCTATGCCCTCCGAAGAACCATCAAACAGGCAAAGCGTCAATACAGGACTAAGATCGAATCGTACTACACCGGCTCCAATGCTCGTCTAATGTGGCAGGGCTTGCAAACAATTAGACTACAAAGGGAAGCAAAGCCGAGAGCTTCCCAGTGACATGAGCTAAATGACTTCTATACTCGCTTTGAGGCAAGTGCCACTGAAACATGAATGAGAGCATCACCTGTTCTAGACGACTGTGTGATCACACTCTCCGCAGCCGATGTGAGTAAGACCTTTAAGTTAATACTTTGTAGCGCCACCTTTTGCTGCGATTACAGCTGTAAGTCGCTTGGGGTATGCCTCTATCAGTTTTGCACATCGAGAGACTGACATTTTTTCCCATTCCTCCTTGCAAAACAGCTCGAGCTCAGTGAGGTTGGATGGAGAGCATTTGTGAACAGCAGTTTTCAGTTCTTTCCACAGATTCTCGATTGGATTCAGGTCTGGACTTTGACTTGGCCATTCTAACACCTGGATATGTTTATTTTTGAACCATTCCATTGTAGATTTTTTTTAATGTTTTGGATCACTGTCTTGTTGGAAGACAAATCTCTGTCCCAGTCTCAGGTCTTTTGCAGACTCCATCAGGTTTTCTTCCAGAATGGTCCTGTATTTGGCTCCATCCATCTTCCCATCAATTTTAACCATCTTCCCTGTCCCTGCTGAAGAAAAGCAGGCCCAAACCATGATGCTGCCATGTTTGACAGTGGGGATGGTGTGTTCAGTGTGATGAGCTGTGTTGCTTTTACGCCAAACATAACGTTTTGCATTGTTGCCAAAAAGTTCAATTTTGGTTTCATCTGACCAGAGCACCTTCTTCCACATGTTTGGTGTGTCTCCCAGGTGGCTTGTGGCAAACTTTAAACAACACTTTTTATGGATATCTTTAAGAAATGGCTTTCTTCTTGCCACTCTTCCATAAAGGCCAGATTTATGCAATATACGACTGATTGTGTCCTATGGACAGAGTCTCCCACCTCAGCTGTAGATCTCTGCAGTTCATCCAGAGTGATCATGGGCCTCTTGGCTGCATCTCTGATCAGTCTTCTCCTTGTATGAGCTGAAAGTTTAGAGGGACGGCCAGGTCTTGGTAGATTTGCAGTGGTCTGATACTCCTTCCATTTCAATAGTATCACTTGCACAGTGCTCCTTGGGATGTTTAAAGCTTGGGAAATCTTTTTGGATCCAAATCCGGCTTTAAACTTCTTCACAACAGTATCTCGGACCTGCCTGGTGTGTTTCTTGTTCTTCATGATGCTCTCTGCGCTTTTAACGGACCTCTGAGACTATCACAGTGCAGGTGCATTTATACGGAGACTTGATTACACACAGGTGGATTGTATTTATCATCATTAGTCATTTAGGTCAACATTGGATCATTCAGAGATCCTCACTGAACTTCTGGAGAGAGTTTGCTGCACTGAAAGTAAAGGGGCTGAATAATTTTGCACGCCCAATTTTTCAGTTTTTGATTTGTTAAAAAAGTTTGAAATATCCAATAAATGTCGTTCCACTTCATGATTGTGTCCCACTTGTTGATTCTTCACAAAAAAATACAGTTTTATATCTTTATGTTTGAAGCCTGAAATGTGGAAAAAGCTCGCAAAGTTTAAGGGGGGCCGAATACTTTCGCAAGGCACTGTACCTAGAGAGTTTTCATATATTCTTCATAGCTATCTATCACCACAAACCGATGCTGGCACTAAGACCGCACTTAATGAGCTGTATACGGCCATAAGCAAACAGGAAAACGCTCAATCAGAGGCGGCGCTCCTAGTGGCCGGGGACTTTAATGCAGGGAAACTTGAATCGGTTTAACCCAATTTCTACCAGCATGTTAAATGTGCAGCAAGAGGGAAAAAAAATCTAGACCACCTTTACCCCACACACAGAGACGCACACAAAGCTCTCCCTCACCCACAATTTGGTAAATTTGACCATAATTCTATCCTCCTGATTCCTGCTGACAAGCAAAAATTAAAGCAGGAAGCACCACTGACTCGGTCAATAAAAAAGTGGTCAGACGAAACAGATGCTAAGCTACAGGACTGTTTTTCTAGCACAGACTGGAATATGTTCCGGGATTCTTCCGATGGCATTGAGGAGTACACCACATCAGTCACTGGCTTCATCAATAAGTGCATCGATGACGTCATCCCCACAGTGACTGTACGTACATACCCCAACCAGAAGCCATGGATTACAGGTAACATCCGCACTGAGCTAAGGGTAGAGTTGCCACTTTCAAGGAGCAGGACTCTGACACGGAAGCTTATAAGAAATCCCGCTATGCCCTCCGAAGAACCATCAAACAGGCAAAGCGTCAATACAGGACTAAGATCGAATCGTACTACACCGGCTCCAATGCTCGTCTAATGTGGCAGGGCTTGCAAACAATTAGACTACAAAGGGAAGCAAAGCCGAGAGCTTCCCAGTGACATGAGCTAAATGACTTCTATACTCGCTTTGAGGCAAGTGCCACTGAAACATGAATGAGAGCATCACCTGTTCTAGACGACTGTGTGATCACACTCTCCGCAGCCGATGTGAGTAAGACCTTTAAGCAGGTTAACATTCACAAGGCCGCAGGGCCAGATGGATTACCAGGATGTGTACTCCGAGCATACGCTGACCAACTGGCAAGTGTCTTCACTGACATTTTCAACCTCTCCCTGTCTGAGTCTGTAAACCAACATGTTTCAAGCAGACCACCATAGTCCCTGTGCCCAAGAACACTAAGGTAACCTGACTAAATGACTACCGACCCGTAGCACTTACGTCTGTAGCCATGAAGTGCTTTGAAAGGCTGGTCATGGCTCACATCAACACCATTATCCCAGACACCCTAGACCCACTCCAATGTGCATACCGCCCCTACAAATCCACAGATGACGCAATCTCTATTGCACTTCACACTGCCCTTTCACACCTGGACAAAAGGAACACTTATGTGAGAATGCTATTCATTGACTACAGCTCAGCGTTCAACACCATTGGTCCTGGAACTAAACACCTCCCTCTGCAACTGGATCCTGGACTTCCTGATGGGCAGCCCCCAGGTGGTAAGGGTAAGTAACAACACATATGCCACGCTGATCCTCAACATGGGGGCCCCTCAGAGGTGCATGCTCAGTGTCGTCCTGTACTCCCTGTTCACTCATGACTGCACGGTCAGGCATGACTCCAACACCATCATTAAGTTTGCAGATGACAACAGTGGTAGGCTTATGTTGTACATAATGTTGCTGCTACAGTCTCTTATGACCAAAAATAGCTTCTGGACATCAGAACAGCGATTACTCACCTTAAACTGGACGACAAAGAATTTTTCTTTAATGAGTCGGACGAGAGGGATTTACTCCAGACACCCGAACAGGCCCTCATCCCTGTCATTCGCAGGAGAAAGTGACAGAGGTATCGCGGAAGGAGATCAGGGTGCCTTGTGAGCACCAGGTGAGACGAGTGGCTAATCCGCCTTTGCAATCAGTACTATTGGCCAACATACAATCACTGGATAATAAAGTTGACAAAGCACATATATTCGACCAACGGGACATTAAAAACTGTAATATCTTATGTTTCACTGAGTCGTGGCTGAACGACGACATGAATAACATACCGCTGGTGGGTTATACACTGTATTGGCAGGATAGAACAGCAGCCTCTGGTAAGACAAGGTGTGGCAGTCTATGTATATTTGTTAAACAACAGCAAGTGCACGATATCTAAGTAAGTCTCGAGGTTTGGCTCACCTGAAATAGAGTATCTCATGATAAGCTGTAGACCACACTATCTACAGTGCCTTGCGAAAGTATTCGGCCCCCTTGAACTTCGCGACCTTTTGCCACATTTCAGGCTTCAAACATAAAGATATAAAACTGTATTTTTTTGTGAAGAATCAACAACAAGTGGGACACAATCATGAAGTGGAACGACATTTATTGGATATTTCAAACTTTTCAAATCAAAAACTGAAAAATTGGGCGTGCAAAATTATTCAGCCCCCTTAAGTTAATACTTTGTAGCGCCACCTTTTGCTGCGATTACAGCTGTAAGTCGCTTGGGGTATGCCTCTATCAGTTTTGCACATCGAGAGACTGACATTTTTTCCCATTCCTCCTTGCAAAACAGCTCGAGCTCAGTGAGGTTGGATGGAGAGCATTTGTGAACAGCAGTTTTCAGTTCTTTCCACAGATTCTCGATTGGATTCAGGTCTGGACTTTGACTTGGCCATTCTAACACCTGGATATGTTTATTTTTGAACCATTCCATTGTAGATTTTTTTTAATGTTTTGGATCACTGTCTTGTTGGAAGACAAATCTCTGTCCCAGTCTCAGGTCTTTTGCAGACTCCATCAGGTTTTCTTCCAGAATGGTCCTGTATTTGGCTCCATCCATCTTCCCATCAATTTTAACCATCTTCCCTGTCCCTGCTGAAGAAAAGCAGGCCCAAACCATGATGCTGCCATGTTTGACAGTGGGGATGGTGTGTTCAGTGTGATGAGCTGTGTTGCTTTTACGCCAAACATAACGTTTTGCATTGTTGCCAAAAAGTTCAATTTTGGTTTCATCTGACCAGAGCACCTTCTTCCACATGTTTGGTGTGTCTCCCAGGTGGCTTGTGGCAAACTTTAAACAACACTTTTTATGGATATCTTTAAGAAATGGCTTTCTTCTTGCCACTCTTCCATAAAGGCCAGATTTATGCAATATACGACTGATTGTGTCCTATGGACAGAGTCTCCCACCTCAGCTGTAGATCTCTGCAGTTCATCCAGAGTGATCATGGGCCTCTTGGCTGCATCTCTGATCAGTCTTCTCCTTGTATGAGCTGAAAGTTTAGAGGGACGGCCAGGTCTTGGTAGATTTGCAGTGGTCTGATACTCCTTCCATTTCAATAGTATCACTTGCACAGTGCTCCTTGGGATGTTTAAAGCTTGGGAAATCTTTTTGGATCCAAATCCGGCTTTAAACCTCTTCACAACAGTATCTCGGACCTGCCTGGTGTGTTTCTTGTTCTTCATGATGCTCTCTGCGCTTTTAACGGACCTCTGAGACTATCACAGTGCAGGTGCATTTATACGGAGACTTGATTACACACAGGTGGATTGTATTTATCATCATTAGTCATTTAGGTCAACATTGGATCATTCAGAGATCCTCACTGAACTTCTGGAGAGAGTTTGCTGCACTGAAAGTAAAGGGGCTGAATAATTTTGCACGCCCAATTTTTCAGTTTTTGATTTGTTAAAAAAGTTTGAAATATCCAATAAATGTCGTTCCACTTCATGATTGTGTCCCACTTGTTGATTCTTCACAAAAAAATACAGTTTTATATCTTTATGTTTGAAGCCTGAAATGTGGAAAAAGCTCGCAAAGTTTAAGGGGGGCCGAATACTTTCGCAAGGCACTGTACCTAGAGAGTTTTCATATATTCTTCATAGCTATCTATCACCACAAACCGATGCTGGCACTAAGACCGCACTCAATGAGCTGTATACGGCCATAAGCAAACAGGAAAACGCTCAATCAGAGGCGGCGCTCCTAGTGGCCGGGGACTTTAATGCAGGGAAACTTGAATCGGTTTAACCCAATTTCTACCAGCATGTTAAATGTGCAGCAAGAGGGAAAAAAAATCTAGACCACCTTTACCCCACACACAGAGACGCACACAAAGCTCTCCCTCACCCACAATTTGGTAAATTTGACCATAATTCTATCCTCCTGATTCCTGCTGACAAGCAAAAATTAAAGCAGGAAGCACCACTGACTCGGTCAATAAAAAAGTGGTCAGACGAAACAGATGCTAAGCTACAGGACTGTTTTTCTAGCACAGACTGGAATATGTTCCGGGATTCTTCCGATGGCATTGAGGAGTACACCACATCAGTCACTGGCTTCATCAATAAGTGCATCGATGACGTCATCCCCACAGTGACTGTACGTACATACCCCAACCAGAAGCCATGGATTACAGGTAACATCCGCACTGAGCTAAGGGTAGAGTTGCCACTTTCAAGGAGCAGGACTCTGACACGGAAGCTTATAAGAAATCCCGCTATGCCCTCCGAAGAACCATCAAACAGGCAAAGCGTCAATACAGGACTAAGATCGAATCGTACTACACCGGCTCCAATGCTCGTCTAATGTGGCAGGGCTTGCAAACAATTAGACTACAAAGGGAAGCAAAGCCGAGAGCTTCCCAGTGACATGAGCTAAATGACTTCTATACTCGCTTTGAGGCAAGTGCCACTGAAACATGAATGAGAGCATCACCTGTTCTAGACGACTGTGTGATCACACTCTCCGCAGCCGATGTGAGTAAGACCTTTAAGCAGGTTAACATTCACAAGGCCGCAGGGCCAGATGGATTACCAGGATGTGTACTCCGAGCATACGCTGACCAACTGGCAAGTGTCTTCACTGACATTTTCAACCTCTCCCTGTCTGAGTCTGTAAACCAACATGTTTCAAGCAGACCACCATAGTCCCTGTGCCCAAGAACACTAAGGTAACCTGACTAAATGACTACCGACCCGTAGCACTTACGTCTGTAGCCATGAAGTGCTTTGAAAGGCTGGTCATGGCTCACATCAACACCATTATCCCAGACACCCTAGACCCACTCCAATGTGCATACCGCCCCTACAAATCCACAGATGACGCAATCTCTATTGCACTTCACACTGCCCTTTCACACCTGGACAAAAGGAACACTTATGTGAGAATGCTATTCATTGACTACAGCTCAGCGTTCAACACCATTGGTCCTGGAACTAAACACCTCCCTCTGCAACTGGATCCTGGACTTCCTGATGGGCAGCCCCCAGGTGGTAAGGGTAAGTAACAACACATATGCCACGCTGATCCTCAACATGGGGGCCCCTCAGAGGTGCATGCTCAGTGTCGTCCTGTACTCCCTGTTCACTCATGACTGCACGGTCAGGCATGACTCCAACACCATCATTAAGTTTGCAGATGACAACAGTGGTAGGCTTATGTTGTACATAATGTTGCTGCTACAGTCTCTTATGACCAAAAATAGCTTCTGGACATCAGAACAGCGATTACTCACCTTAAACTGGACGACAAAGAATTTTTCTTTAATGAGTCGGACGAGAGGGATTTACTCCAGACACCCGAACAGGCCCTCATCCCTGTCATTCGCAGGAGAAAGTGACAGAGGTATCGCGGAAGGAGATCAGGGTGCCTTGTGAGCACCCGGTGAGACGAGTGGCTAATCCGCCTTTGCAATCAGTACTATTGGCCAACATACAATCACTGGATAATAAAGTTGACAAAGCACATATATCCGACCAACGGGACATTAAAAACTGTAATATCTTATGTTTCACTGAGTCGTGGCTGAACGACGACATGAATAACATACCGCTGGTGGGTTATACACTGTATTGGCAGGATAGAACAGCAGCCTCTGGTAAGACAAGGTGTGGCAGTCTATGTATATTTGTTAAACAACAGCAAGTGCACGATATCTAAGTAAGTCTCGAGGTTTGGCTCACCTGAAATAGAGTATCTCATGATAAGCTGTAGACCACACTATCTACAGTGCCTTGCGAAAGTATTCGGCCCCCTTGAACTTCGCGACCTTTTGCCACATTTCAGGCTTCAAACATAAAGATATAAAACTGTATTTTTTTGTGAAGAATCAACAACAAGTGGGACACAATCATGAAGTGGAACGACATTTATTGGATATTTCAAACTTTTCAAATCAAAAACTGAAAAATTGGGCGTGCAAAATTATTCAGCCCCCTTAAGTTAATACTTTGTAGCGCCACCTTTTGCTGCGATTACAGCTGTAAGTCGCTTGGGGTATGCCTCTATCAGTTTTGCACATCGAGAGACTGACATTTTTTCCCATTCCTCCTTGCAAAACAGCTCGAGCTCAGTGAGGTTGGATGGAGAGCATTTGTGAACAGCAGTTTTCAGTTCTTTCCACAGATTCTCGATTGGATTCAGGTCTGGACTTTGACTTGGCCATTCTAACACCTGGATATGTTTATTTTTGAACCATTCCATTGTAGATTTTTTTTAATGTTTTGGATCACTGTCTTGTTGGAAGACAAATCTCTGTCCCAGTCTCAGGTCTTTTGCAGACTCCATCAGGTTTTCTTCCAGAATGGTCCTGTATTTGGCTCCATCCATCTTCCCATCAATTTTAACCATCTTCCCTGTCCCTGCTGAAGAAAAGCGGGCCCAAACCATGATGCTGCCATGTTTGACAGTGGGGATGGTGTGTTCAGTGTGATGAGCTGTGTTGCTTTTACGCCAAACATAACGTTTTGCATTGTTGCCAAAAAGTTCAATTTTGGTTTCATCTGACCAGAGCACCTTCTTCCACATGTTTGGTGTGTCTCCCAGGTGGCTTGTGGCAAACTTTAAACAACACTTTTTATGGATATCTTTAAGAAATGGCTTTCTTCTTGCCACTCTTCCATAAAGGCCAGATTTATGCAATATACGACTGATTGTGTCCTATGGACAGAGTCTCCCACCTCAGCTGTAGATCTCTGCAGTTCATCCAGAGTGATCATGGGCCTCTTGGCTGCATCTCTGATCAGTCTTCTCCTTGTATGAGCTGAAAGTTTAGAGGAACGGCCAGGTCTTGGTAGATTTGCAGTGGTCTGATACTCCTTCCATTTCAATAGTATCACTTGCACAGTGCTCCTTGGGATGTTTAAAGCTTGGGAAATCTTTTTGGATCCAAATCCGGCTTTAAACTTCTTCACAACAGTATCTCGGACCTGCCTGGTGTGTTTCTTGTTCTTCATGATGCTCTCTGCGCTTTTAACGGACCTCTGAGACTATCACAGTGCAGGTGCATTTATACGGAGACTTGATTACACACAGGTGGATTGTATTTATCATCATTAGTCATTTAGGTCAACATTGGATCATTCAGAGATCCTCACTGAACTTCTGGAGAGAGTTTGCTGCACTGAAAGTAAAGGGGCTGAATAATTTTGCACGCCCAATTTTTCAGTTTTTGATTTGTTAAAAAAGTTTGAAATATCCAATAAATGTCGTTCCACTTCATGATTGTGTCCCACTTGTTGATTCTTCACAAAAAAATACAGTTTTATATCTTTATGTTTGAAGCCTGAAATGTGGAAAAAGCTCGCAAAGTTTAAGGGGGCCGAATACTTTCGCAAGGCACTGTACCTAGAGAGTTTTCATATATTCTTCATAGCTATCTATCACCACAAACCGATGCTGGCACTAAGACCGCACTTAATGAGCTGTATACGGCCATAAGCAAACAGGAAAACGCTCAATCAGAGGCGGCGCTCCTAGTGGCCGGGGACTTTAATGCAGGGAAACTTGAATCGGTTTAACCCAATTTCTACCAGCATGTTAAATGTGCAGCAAGAGGGAAAAAAAATCTAGACCACCTTTACCCCACACACAGAGACGCACACAAAGCTCTCCCTCACCCACAATTTGGTAAATTTGACCATAATTCTATCCTCCTGATTCCTGCTGACAAGCAAAAATTAAAGCAGGAAGCACCACTGACTCGGTCAATAAAAAAGTGGTCAGACGAAACAGATGCTAAGCTACAGGACTGTTTTTCTAGCACAGACTGGAATATGTTCCGGGATTCTTCCGATGGCATTGAGGAGTACACCACATCAGTCACTGGCTTCATCAATAAGTGCATCGATGACGTCATCCCCACAGTGACTGTACGTACATACCCCAACCAGAAGCCATGGATTACAGGTAACATCCGCACTGAGCTAAGGGTAGAGTTGCCACTTTCAAGGAGCAGGACTCTGACACGGAAGCTTATAAGAAATCCCGCTATGCCCTCCGAAGAACCATCAAACAGGCAAAGCGTCAATACAGGACTAAGATCGAATCGTACTACACCGGCTCCAATGCTCGTCTAATGTGGCAGGGCTTGCAAACAATTAGACTACAAAGGGAAGCAAAGCCGAGAGCTTCCCAGTGACATGAGCTAAATGACTTCTATACTCGCTTTGAGGCAAGTGCCACTGAAACATGAATGAGAGCATCACCTGTTCTAGACGACTGTGTGATCACACTCTCCGCAGCCGATGTGAGTAAGACCTTTAAGCAGGTTAACATTCACAAGGCCGCAGGGCCAGATGGATTACCAGGATGTGTACTCCGAGCATACGCTGACCAACTGGCAAGTGTCTTCACTGACATTTTCAACCTCTCCCTGTCTGAGTCTGTAAACCAACATGTTTCAAGCAGACCACCATAGTCCCTGTGCCCAAGAACACTAAGGTAACCTGACTAAATGACTACCGACCCGTAGCACTTACGTCTGTAGCCATGAAGTGCTTTGAAAGGCTGGTCATGGCTCACATCAACACCATTATCCCAGACACCCTAGACCCACTCCAATGTGCATACCGCCCCTACAAATCCACAGATGACGCAATCTCTATTGCACTTCACACTGCCCTTTCACACCTGGACAAAAGGAACACTTATGTGAGAATGCTATTCATTGACTACAGCTCAGCGTTCAACACCATTGGTCCTGGAACTAAACACCTCCCTCTGCAACTGGATCCTGGACTTCCTGATGGGCAGCCCCCAGGTGGTAAGGGTAAGTAACAACACATATGCCACGCTGATCCTCAACATGGGGGCCCCCCATAGGTGCATGCTCAGTGCCGTCCTGTACTCCCTGTTCACTCATGACTGCACGGTCAGGCATGACTCCAACACCATCATTAAGTTTGCAGATGACAACAGTGGTAGGCTTGATCACCGACAACGACGAGACAGCCTATAGGGAGGAGGTCAGAGACCTGGCCGTGTGGTGCCAGGACAACAACCTCTCCCTCAATATGATCAATACAAACGAGATGATTGTGGACTACAGTAAAAGGAGGACCAAGCACGCCCCCATTCTCATCGACGGGGCTGTAGTGGAGCAGGTTGAGAGCTTCAAGTTCCTTGGTGTCCACATCACCAACAAACTAACATGGTCCAAGCACACCAAAACAGTAGTGAAGACGGCACGACAAAACCTATTCCCCCTCAGGAGACTGAAAAGATATGGCATGGGTCCTCAGATCCTCAAAAGGTTCTACAGCAGCACCATCGAGAGCATCCTGACGGGTTGCATCACTGCCTGGTATGGCCACTGCTCGGCCTCCGACCACAAGGGATTACAGTGGGTAGTGCGTACACCCCAGTACATCACTGGGGCAAAGCTTCCTGCCATCCAGGACCTCTATACCAGGCGGTGTCAGAGGAAGGCCCTAAAAAGTGTCAAAGACTTCAGCCACCCTAGTCATAGCATGTTCTCTCTGCCACCGCACGGCAAACTGTACCGGATCGCCAAGTCTAGGTCCAAGAGGCTTCTAAACAGCTTCTACCCCCAAGCCATAAGACTCCTAAACATCTAATTAAATGGCTACCCAGACTATTTGCATTGCCCCCTCTTTTTATGCTGCTGCTACTCTCTGTTATTATCTATGCATAGCCCACTTAATAACTCTACCTACATGTACATATTACCTAAATTACCTTGACTAACTGGTGCCGCCGCACATTGGCTCTGTACCGGTACCCTCTGTATATAGCCTCGCTATTGTTATTATATTGCTGCTCTTCAATTATTTGTTACTTTTATTTAGGTATTTTTCTTAAAACTGCATTATTTGTTCAGGGCTAGTAAGTAAGCATTTCACTGCAAGGTGAACAACACTTGTTGTATTCGGAGCATGTGACAAATAAAATTTGATTTGATTTGACATCCGCCACACTGACCCTCAACACAGGGGCCCCCCAGGGGTGTGTGCTTAGCCCCCTCCTGTACTCCCTGTTTACCAACGACTGTGTGGCCACGCACGACTTCAACTCCATCATCAAGTTTGCTGACGACACGACTGTTTGCTTACCGCCCAAATAGGTCCACAGACGATGCAATCTCAACCACACTGCACACTGCCCTAACCCATCTGGACAAGAGGAATACCTATGTGAGAATGCTGTTCATCGACTACAGCTCGGCATTCAACACCATAGTACCCTCCAAGCTCGTCATCAAGCTCGAGACCCTGGGTCTCGACCCCGCCCTGTGCAACTGGGTACTGGACTTCCTGACGGGCCGCCCCCAGGTGGTGAGGGTAGGCAACAACATCTCCTCCCCGCTGATCCTCAACACTGGGGCCCCACAAGGTTGCGTTCTGAGCCCTCTCCTGTACTCCCTGTTCACCCACGACTGCGTGGCCACGCACGCCTCCAACTCAATCATCAAGTTTGCGGACGACACAACAGTGGTAGGCTTGATTACCAACAACGATGAGACGGCCTACAGGGAGGAGGTGAGGGCCCTCGGAGTGTGGTGTCAGGAAAACAACCTCACACTCAACGTCAACAAAACTAAGGAGATGATTGTGGACTTCAGGAAACAGCAGAGGGAACACCCCCCTATCCACATCGATGGAACAGTAGTGGAGAGGGTAGAAAGTTTTAAGTTCCTCGGCATACACATCACAGACAAACTGAATTGGTCCACTCACACAGACAGCATCGTGAAGAAGGCGCAGCAGCGCCTCTTCAACCTCAGGAGGCTGAAGAAATTCGGCTTGTCACCAAAAGCACTCACAAACTTCTACAGATGCACAATCGAGAGCATCCTGGCGGGCTGTATCACCGCCTGGTATGGCAACTGCACCGCCCTCAACCGTAAGGCTCTCCAGAGGGTAGTGAGGTCTGCACAACGCATCACCGGGGGCAAACTACCTGCCCTCCAGGACACCTACACCACCCGATGTCACAGGAAGGCCATAAAGATCATCAAGGACATCAACCACCCGAGCCACTGCCTGTTCACCCCGCTATCATCCAGAAGGCGAGGTCAGTACAGGTGCATCAAAGCTGGGACCGAGAGACTGAAAAACAGCTTCTATCTCAAGGCCATCAGACTGTTAAACAGCCACCACTAACACTGAGTGGCTGCTGCCAACACACTGACACTGACTCAACTCCAGCCACTTTAATAATGGGAATTGATGGGAAATGATGTAAATATATCACTAGCCACTTTAAACAATGCTACCTTATATAAATGTTACTTACCCTACATTATTCATCTCATACGCATACGTATATACTGTACTCTATATCATCGACGGTATCCTTATGTAATACATGTATCACTAGCCACTTTATACTATACTATGCCACTTTGTTTACATACTCATCTCATTTGTACATACTGTACCCGATACCATCTACTGTATCTTGCCTATGCTGCTCTGTACCATCACTCATTCATATATCCTTATGTACATATTCTTTATCCCCTTACACTGTGTACAAGACAGTAGTTTTGGAATTGTTAGTTAGATTACTTGTTATTACTGCATTGTCGGAACTAGAAGCACAAGCATTTCGCTACACTCGCATTAACATCTGCTAACCATGTGTATGTGACAAATAAAATTTGATTTGATTTGATTTGACTGTGGTAGTCATTTGGTAGTCAAACAAACGGTAAATTAAGAGTTCTGGCATAACACTTGAGTTGCTTCCTAATTCCCTACATAGTGCACTACTTTTGACCACAGCCGTATGGGCCTTGGTCAAAAGTAGTACACTATATATGGAAAAGGGTGCCATTTGGGTAACAACCTCCAAGCAGCTGTGTTCATCAATGCAGGTCCTGGAGGGTAGGAATCAGTAGATAGTTTGGTCTCTCTTTCTTACCATTCAAAAATGGCAATCCAGTAACAGTTTACTGAAATCCAACAGGATTTCGTGTGATGAACATTCTGGCACAAAATGGCTACCATGCATCCCCCAGGTGGATGCTACTACAAATTGTATGTATCCTTTAACTTAAAATGTCTTGAAATCATCTCATAATGATCTTAACTAATTCAATAAAAGCCATTTTCAATACGTTGTAGCATAGAAATACATTATAAGGGCTCATACATGCTTATAACAAATAATAAAACATTTAAATAAAGTTATACCAAAAATCACAAGTGTATGAAATAGAAACACCAACCTATACCAGTAATACCTTTGGTGAAAAACATAATACCAGTCTTAATACATAATACCAGTTTTCTGGATGGAGTTCCCCTGCTTGACCCCTAACCCATGCTTCCTCCTAATGAGCCCTTACCTTGTTCCTGCGGAAGTGGTAGACCAGCACCATGGCCACTAAGTCCAGCAGCATGCAAAGGCCTTGGAAGGAGGCTACAGAAAGCCGGAGGGCCCCGTCTTCCTGAGCCAGGCAGGGTGTGTCGCCCCGGCAGTAGGGGCAGCCCTCACGGCACGGCAGGCACTTACTGGACACCTCTGAGGGGTCCTCGCTGTGAGCGTGACCATTGCTCTCTTTCCCTGGAAAGGGCAGATAGACAGAACATCGAGGAGATACAGTAGAGGATGATGTGTTGTGGAAGCATTGTTGAGGCAATAACATTGTGTATTTGAGTTACGTAAAAAAAAGTGTGTTCTCAATGTCGTTCTTTCTGTGTATAATTTGTACTGACCGCAGCAAGAGTAGCTGTTTGGGATCGAAATAAACAATGAGTACACTGCCAATGAGTACAAAAGTACTACAGATGGAAAACAGCTGGCAATAACAAGCCTACAACCTGATCTACAGTGAAACATTCAAGTCAAAACATTTAGAACAACAGTGTGTGTGTGTGTGTGTGTGTGTGTGTGTGTGTGTGTGTGTGTGTGTGTGTGTGTTTAGTGCTGAAGAGATAGCCTTAGCAAAAGGAAGTCAACTTCAGTGGAAAACTAATCAAAGAGTGGGTTTTGTAATCATGCTCTCTCTTCAAGACCATTTCTAACCTGTTGGTGTTTCAATGGGTAAGAGCATCACTGAGTCATAACTGCTGTGGCCCTCTATAGGTTCTCTGGTTATGGTTATATCACTAAAGAGAACAGGGGCAGTGGGTTGTGTATCTTCTCGCAATTTGTTGTTCTGATTCATGTGTGAAGAAAGACCAGGGTTGTGTTGAGTGGGGGACACTGAAGAAAAACCTGTTGGGTAACACTTTACTTAAAGCCTGCAGGTACAATTAGTTCTAACTTGTTATAAGCATGTATGTAAATTCTTATAATAAAGCTTAAAATACTGTATGCATGACAAGTCTTACAATGCATTATAACGGTATAATATTGCATTATAGCCTACATGCAAGGCATTAAGTTAAGTGTTACAAAAAACTGTGTTCTTATTGGAAGTTCATGTAATACCGCACCGTTTCATCCTACTGACCACAACCCAGGCCACCAAACCATAACAAGCTAAAAACGGTCTGTTCCCTGTCTTAGACAACACCCAATCATGTGGAGTGGACAACCCACAAAACACCCAGTCACAGTAAAACAGTGCTTCGATTCAGTGAAGTAAAGTGCTGCAGCGTATTTGCAAACAAACAAACAAATACACACACACACACACACACACACAATACATCCCCCAAGGCATACTGTCTGTTAAAAGCACAGTTGCCAAGCGCAGGCTGAGATGACAATGTAGTCCCCAACTAAAGATATGCACACTTTGGATCGCCAATAAAAAACTAAACGAGACAAAGAACTGATAGAGAATTCAGCTCAAATAATCCCTCACTAAAAATAGCCTAATTGCTAACAGAGACAACAATAGAGCCTCATCAGTCATACTGTTATCATCTTTAAAGCTCGCTATAAAACAGGTTTGGAAAAACCTGCAATCTGATTGGGTGAAATGGGGTTCAAAGCCATTGACAATGCCCTGTTTTCCAATGACTCACTGAGTGAGTGCCAGTTTTCAAAATATCAATACGCCAAACTCTGAGCCCTGTCCAAAACAAAAAACATGGGGGACAATTTATCTTGCCTCATTTCCATAACCAGTAGTAATCACAAACTTCAATGAAGGTTATATTAAAATTAAGACTAATCTAACATTTCCGCACCCAACAACATTGTCGCCGAGGTGGACTTGCTAGCTAGCTACAGGATTTGAGTAATCTCAACTGTTTTCTAATAAAACAGCTCAGTTAGCCTATGTGAAGTGCTAGTTCGAGATGACAATAGCTAGCTTTCTAGCTAGACGCAGCTACACTCGTGAGCTGATGGCTGATGACTAGTTCATTTTCAGAAAAATGTGTTCATCATAGATACTTTATCCACTAACCACCAAAATTTGGAGGAAAACTGACTGAAATGTAGCTGAAAAACAAGCGGTAACACAAGACACGTAGGAGTACTTGAACGTAGGAGCAGTTGATAGCACATGTCATGACTGCATCACATTTTGTAAATGAGGACCTAGTATGCATTTCCCTCATCATAAGATCCTGCATAAACAAATGAATGATAGCTAGCCTAGTTTCCTCATTGGTCCTGCATTTAGAATGTATCTAATTTTGGTTTGTTAGGATGTTGTTGGTTTAGTTTTTTGTAACTTCATAGCAATAGGCTGCTGCCTGGCCGTTGATCCAGCATGCTTGCTAGCTAAGTGAGCCAACTAATCATGATTGTATGATCAGCCCAAAGAAGCACTACACAAATTGCATACAATTTGCCCTGCTACTGTGGCTAGCTAGTCATGTAGCCAGTTGAAGTCGGACATTTACTTACACCTTAGCAAAATACATGTAAACTCAGTTTTTCACAATTCCTGACATTTAAATAGAGTAATAATTCCATCGTAGGTCAGTTAGGATCACCACTTTATTTTAAGAATGTGAAATGTCAGAATAATAGTAGAGTGAATGATTTATTTCAGCTTTTTTTTCTTTCATCACATCCCCAGTGGGTCAGAAGTTTACATACACTCAATTAGTATTTGGTAGCATTGCCTTTAAATTGTTTAACTTGGATCAAACATTTCGGGTAGCCTTCCACAAGCTTCCCACAATAAGTTGGGTGAATTTTGGCCCATTCCTCCTGACAGAGCTGGTGTAACTGAGTCAGGTTTGTAGGTCTCCTTACTCACACATGCTTTTTCAGTTCTGCCCACAAATTTTCCATAGGATTGATGTCAGGGCTTTGTGAAGGCCACTCCAATACTTTGACTTTGTTGTCCTTAAGCCATTTTGCCACAACTTTGGAAGTATGCTTGGGGTCATTGTCCATTTGCAAGACCCATTTGCGACCAATCTTTAACTTCCTGACTGATGTCTTGAGATATTGCTTCAATATATCCACACAATTTTCCTCCTCATGACTCCATCTATTTTGTGAAGAGCACCAGTCCCTCCTGCAGCAAAGCACCCCCACAACACGATGCTCGTGCTTCACGGTTGTGATGGTGTTCTTCGGCTTGCAAGCATCCCCCTTTCTCCTCCAAACATAACAATGTTATAACCCAGAGGACATTTCTCAAAAAATTACAATCTTTGTCCCCATGTGCAGTTGCAAACCGTAGTCGGGCTTTTTTATGGCGGTTCTGGATCAGTGGCTTCTTCCTTGCTGAGCGGCCTTTCAGGTTATGTTGATATAGGACGCATTTTACTGTGGATATAGATACTTTTGTAACGGTTTCCTCCAGCATCTTCACAAGGTCCTTTGCTGTTGTTCTGGGATTTACATTCCCTTTTCGCACCAAAGTACATTCATCTCTAGGAGACAGAACGCATCTCCTTCCTGAGACGTATGACGGCTGCGTTGTTGGGAAAATGACTTGTGTCATGCACAAAGTAGAGGTCCTAACCGACTTGCCCAAAACTATAGTTTGTTAACAATGAATTTGTGGAGTTGTTGAAAAACTTCCGACTTCAACTGTATAGCAGTCATTGCATTACTAGCTAGGCAGATAGAGTTTGTTCTCATTCCAGCTGTCGAGTCTCTTTATGACTCTGCTGTAACGTTAGGTTGCTAGCTAAGTGAAGTGACATTAGCCAGCTTCCATAACAACCAACAGAGAGAAAGAGGCAGCACATTTTCCCTGCTAGTGCTATATAGCTGGCTAGTCAAGTGGGTATGTTGCAGTTATGAGATTACTACTGAGGCTGACTGAGGCCAATAATAGTATTGTTCTGTAATCATCTGCATAATGGGGTGACTTGCTCTATGTGGCGTAGTGACATGGCAACAGTTAGAGCAGTGGTGGGGGATATGTTAGGTTAACCACACTCTCGCAACAACAAAATGCTATCCTTTTGGAGAAAAATTGTACTTTTCAGAGGAAATTCTCTCAAATAAAATGTTGGGATACGTTTTATAAGTGCATTAACACACTCCAGACAGTGCTTTGCGCGGAAATTCCCTGGCAACGCACAGTCTCTCGTGTGTTAATGCTTGCTTAACACTGCTGACCAGACGGCATCCCCAGCCGCGTCCTCAGAGCATGCGCAGACCAGCTGGCTGGTATGTTTATGGACATATTCAATCAATCCTTATCCCAGTCTGCTGTTCCCACATGCTTCAAGAGGGCCACCATTGTCCCTGTTCCCAAGAAAGCTAAGGTAACTGAGCAAAACGACTACCGCCCCATAGCACTCACTTCCGTCATCATGAAGTGCTTTGAGAGACTAGTCAAGGACCATATCACCTCCACCCTACCTGACACCCTAGACCCACTCCAATTTGCTTAACGCCCAAATAGGTCCACAGACGACGCAATTGCAACCACACTGCACACTGCCATAACCCATCTGGACAAGAGGAATACCTATGTGAGAATGCTGTTCATCGACTACAGCTCAGCATTTAACACCATAGTACCATCCAAACTCGTCATCAAGACCCTGGGTCTTGACCCCACCCTGTGCAACTGGGTACTGCAACTGGGTACTTCATGACAGGCCGCACCCAAGTGGTGAGGGTAGGTAACAACATCTTCACCCCCCTGATCCTCAACACTGTTCTGAGCCCTCTCCTATACTCCCTGTTCACCCACGACTGCGTGGCCATGCACGCCTCCAACTCAATCATCAAGTTTGCGGACGACACTACAGTGGTAGGCTTGATTACCAACAATGACGAGACGGCCTACAGGGAGGAGGTGAGGGCCCTTGGAGTGTGGTGTCAGGAAAATAACCTCACACTCAACGTCAACAAAACAAAGGCGAAGATTGTGGACTTCAGGAAACAGCAGAGGGAGCACCCCCCTATCAACATCGACAGAACAGTAGTGGAGAGGGTAGTAAGTTTTAAGTTCCTCGGCGTACACATCACGGACAAACTGAATTGGTCCACCCACACAGACAGCGCCTCTTCAACCTCAGGAGGCTGAAGAAATTCGGCTTGTCACCAAAGGCACTCACAAACTTCTACAGATGCACAATCAAGAGCATCCTGTCGGGCTGTATCACCGCCTGGTACGGCAACTGCTCCGCCCACAATCATAAGGCTCTCCAGAGGGTAGTGAGGTCTGCACAACGCATCACCGGGGGCAAACTACCTGTCCTCCAGGACACCAACACCACCCGATGTCACAGGAAGGCCATAAAGATCATCAAGGACAACAACCACCCGAGCCACTGCCTGTTCACCCCGCTATCATCCAGAAGGCGAGGTCAATACAGGTGCATCAAAGCAGGGACCGAGAGACTGAAAAACAGCTTCTATCTCAAGGCCATCAGACTGTTAAACAGCCACCACTAACATTGAGTGGCTGCTGCCAACACACTGACTCAACTCCAGCCACTTTAATAATGGAAATTGATGGAAATTGATGTAAAAATATATCACTAGCCACTTTAAACAATGCTACTTAGTATAATGTTTACATACCCTACATTACTCATCTCAAATGTATATGTATATACTGTACTCTATATCATCTACTGCATCTTTATGTAATACATGTATCACTAGCCACTTTAAACTATGCCACTTTGTTTACATACCCTACATTACTCATCTCATATGTACAGTGGGGCAAAAAATGATTTAGTCAGCCACCAATTGTGCAAGTTCTCCCACTTAAAAAGATGAGAGAGGCCTTTAATTTTCATCATAGGTACACTTCAACTATGACAGACAAAATGAGAGAAGAAACCCCAGAAAATAACATTGTAGGATTTTTTATGAATTTATTTGCAAATTATGGTGGAAAATAAGTATTTGGTCAGCTACAAACAAGCAAGATTTCTGGCTCTCACAGACCTGTAACTTCTTTAAGAGGCTCCTCTGTCCTCCACTCGTTACCTGTATTAATGGCACCTGTTTGAACTTGTTATCAGTATAAAAGACACCTGTCCACAACCTCAAACAGTCACACTCCAAACTCCACTATGGCCAAGACCAAAGAGCTGTCAAAGGACACCAGAAACACAATTGTAGACCTGCACCAGGCTGGGAAGACTGAATCTGCAATAGGTAAGCAGCTTGGTTTGAAGAAATCAACTGTGAGAGCAAATATTAGGAAATGGAAGACAAACAAGACCACTGATAATCTCCCTCGATCTGGGGCTCCACGCAAGATCTCACCCCGTGGGGTCAAAATGATCACAAGAACGGTGAGCAAAAATTCCAGAACCAAAACGGGGGGACCTAGTGAATGACATGCAGAGAGCTGGGACCAAAGTAACAAAGCCTACCATCAGTAACACACTACGCCGCCAGGGACTCAAATCCTGCAGTGCCAGACGTGTCCCCCTGCTTAAGCCAGTACATGTCCAGGCCCGTCTGAAGTTTGCTAGAGAGCATTTGGATGATCCAGAAGAAGATTGGGAGAATGTCATATGGTCAGATGAAACCAAAATATAACTTTTTGGTAAAAACTCAACTCGTCGTGTTTGGAGGACAAAGAATGCTGAGTTGCATCCAAAGAACACCATACCTACTGTGAAGCATGGGGGTGGAGACATGATGCTTTGGGGCTGTTTTTCTGCAAAGGGACCAGGACGAATGATCCGTGTAAAGAAAATAATGAATGGTGAGATCGTGAGATCGTATCGTGAGATTTTGAGTGAAAACCCCCTTCCATCAGCAAGGGCATTGAAGATGAAACATAGCTGGGTCTTTCAGCATGACAATGATCCCAAACACACCGCCCAAAAAAACGAAAGAGTGGTTTCTTAAGAAGCATTTCAAGGTCCTGAGGTGGCCTAGCCAGTCTCCAGATCTCAATTCCATACAAAATCTTTGGAGGGATTTGAAAGTCTGTGTTGCCCAGCAACAGCCCCAAAACATCACTGCTCTAGAGGAGATCTGCACGGAGGAATGGGCCAAAATACCAGCAACAGTGTGTGAAAACCTTGTGAAGACTTACAGAAAACGTTTGACCTCTGTCATTGCCAACAAAGGGTATTTATTTTCCACCATAATTTGCTAATAAATTCATAAAAAATCCTACAATGTGATTTTCTAGATTTTTTTTCGCATTTTGTCTGTCATAGTTGAAGTGTACCTATGATGCAAATTACAGGCCTCTCTCATCTTTTTAAGTGGGAGAACTTGCACAATTGGTGGCTGACTAAATACTTTTTTGCCCCACTGTATATACTGTACTCGATACCATCTACTGCATCTTGCCTATGCAGTTCTGTACCATCACTCATTCACATAGCTTTATGTACATATTCTTTTTCCCTTTACACTTGTGTGTATAAGGTAGTAGTTTTGGAATTGTTAGATTAGATTACTCGTTGGTTATTACTGCATTGTCGGAACTAGACGCACAATCTTTTCGCTACACTCGCATTAACATCTGCTAACTATGTGTATGTGACAAATATAACTTGATTTGATTTTGTGTGTCGATGCATGATCGTGGACTACAGGAAAAGGCAGGCCAAACAGGCATTAACATTGATGGGGCTGTAGTGGAGTGGGTCGAGAGTATCAAGTTCCTTGGTGTTCACATCACCAACAAACTATCAAGCTCCAAACACACCAAGACAGTCGTGAAGAGGGCATGGCAACACCTTTTCCCCCTCAGGAGACTGAAAAGATTTGGCATGGGTCCCCAGATCCTCAAAAGATTATCCAGCTGCACCATCCAGAGCATCCTGACCTGTTGTATCACCGCCTCGTATGGCACCTGCTCGGCATAGTAAGGCGCTACAAAGGGTAGTGAGTACGGCCCAGTACATCCCTGGGGCCAAGCTTCCTACCATCCAGGACCTATATAATAAGCGGTGTCAGAGGAAAGCCCAAAAAATTGTCAGACACTCCAGTCACACAAGTTATACATAGACTGTTTTCTCTGCTACCGCACGGCAAGCGGTGCCGGAGCGCCAAGTCTAGGACCCAAAGGCTCCTTAGCAGCTTATACCCCCAAGCCATAAGAGCGCTGAACAATGAATCAAATGGACACCGGACTATTTACATTGACCACCCCATTTGTTTTGTACACTGCTGCTACTCGCTGTTCATTATCTATGCATAGCCACTTCACCCCTACCTACATGTACATATTACCTCAATTAACCTGTTTCCCCGCACATTGACTCAGTACCGTTACCCCCTGTACATAGCTTTATTATTGTTATTTTAATGTGTTATTTAAAAAAAAAATAAACTTTAGTTTATTTGGTAAATATTTTCTTAACTCTTCTATAGAACTCCTTTGTTGGTTAAGGGCTTGTAGGTAAGCATTTCACGTAAGGTCTATGTGCATGTGACAAATACAGTTTGATTTGAATTGATTTGATAGATGTTCTGGAAACTTCTGTCTGAAAACTCCCCCTGTTGAAATAAAAGGGGGTAGTTTTCTTGGGATTTTTTTTTGTTTGTTGACAGTTTGCTATTTTCCCATATGTAGAGGTTAAAGGTTAAAAAAGCTATTAAGTGCCCCTTTAAGCTTCACAACTTTCAGGTGAGGTGAAATTTACCAAAAGATTGATATAGCCAAATTGGTGGTAGGCTACTTTGAATAGGTACACAACCCAAATCATTGTTCAGGCTCACTTACAACAACAGTGTCATCAGCACATACAGTTGTAGTCGGAAGTTTACATACACCATAGCCAAATACATTTAAACTCAGTTTTTCACAATTCCTGAAATGTAATCCTAATAAAATTCCCTGTCTTTGGTTAGTTAGGATCACCACTTTATTTTAAGAATGTGAAATGTCAGAATAATAGTAGAGAGAATTATTTATTTCAGCTTTTATTTCTTTCATCACATTCCCAGTGGGTCAGAATTGAATACACTCTACATACAATACACTCAAATAGTATTTGGTAGCATTGCCTTGTTTAACTTGGGTCAAACGTTTCGGGTAGCCTTCCACAGGAGGAAGGTAGAACACTTTTGGTTCCAGGTAGAAACCTAGAGGGACAGCCAAAGAACCCTTTTGGAATCTTAGATTTCTGTCTGAGAGTTGCTAATCATATTTATACATAGACACCCTCTTATATGAACTCTCTTATATGAGTAAAATTAAGAAAAATCATTGACTAATCAAAGAAATATTAAAGGAAATCATTCCACTTTTTGTCAGCATCTAAATTCATGGGGTTTGCCATGCCATGGAAGATGAGACCTTCTCCCCGCCAGTTTTTACTTAATGCTTTATTTCTTTTTTGTCTTGATAGTTTCTGGGAAACAACAATACATGAAATCGGGTTGTGAAGAATAACAGTGGCAGGTCAATTCAGTGGAAGTGGAAATGAGCATCTCTCCTACAATCCAAACTAAGCCGGAGAGATGCATTTCAAATATTTTTTTAATGACGTGTTTGTGGGCTTTTGAAGATGACTTTTACCCCTCAATGCTACTTTCAAGTCTCCCATTGCATTCCAATAAGGCTGTCACATCCCCAGGGGTGCTGTCTAAGACATTTTATGAAAAGGACTGTATACATACTAATACTTTACTCCATATGCCCTGGTGCTAACCTACGTCTGTGCTTGCAAAGTCATCCAAGGTATTTGTACATAGGAATCAAAAATAAAATAATTCTACCATCGTTCCATCCATCACCATTCCATCCATTCTTTCATCCCCCCAACCAACCTAGCAGACTAGTATCCTACAAACTGCAAATTAACAATGACAGAGTTAGTGAGGTGGTGTCATTTCCGGTCACAACTTGCAGACTTGCTTACGTGCTGCTGTGTGTTTTGTTGCTAACCTTACTTTGCTACCTGACAACATTACAGTTTTTACTTTTTAATTACCGTTAATATTTTTAGTTTTTCCCTCACTCAACTTTTTTTTCATTCAACTTTCTCACTCCGGACGCTTTATCTGGACATGGTTCGTCAAGACCTCCAACAGCCGAAGCTAAGTAGTAACATTAACATGATGCCTTCTAATTGCAGTCGCTGGACTCATAATATACAGGAGAACGATCGCCTTACGGCGAGGATAGCTGTGCTGCAAGCCCAGCTTCAGACGCAATCGTTAGGCAAGGGTAATTTCAGTGTAGGAAAGGATGAAACAGCATCTGTGCCACCAGTAAGTTCAGATAGTAGTATAAATCCCCTCGTACGGTCCCTGCATCCGGATAACTTTCTCATGGCTTCTGGAGGGAAATGCTGTAGGAATGCTAAACCAGTGTCACTCATTCAGCCGACAGAAACCTTCAACCGGTTCTCCCCATTAAGCAGTGAGTCGGAGTCTGAGGCCGAGCCTTCTCTGGTCTCTACTCCTCCCATTACGGGGTCTGAGACGCCGCTCCCACCATTAGCTCTGACAAATTGAAAACCCTAGTCATTGGCGACTCCATTACCCGTAGTATTAGCCTTAAAACGAATCATCCAACGATCATACACTGTTTACCAGGGGCAGGGTTACCGACGTTAAGGCTAATCTGAAGATGGTGCTGGCTAAAGCTAAAACTGGCGAGTGTAGAGAGTATTGGGATATTGTTATGTAAATCAGCTGGAAAGATGTGTTGGCATCGAGTAATTGTCTCTGGCCCCCTCCCCGTTAGGGAGAGTGATGAGCTCTACAGCAGAGTCTCACAACTCAATCGCTGGTTGAAAACTGTTTTTTGCCCGTCCCAAAAGTTAGAATTTGTAGATAATTGGCCCTCTTTCTGGGACTCACCCACAAACAGGACCAAGCCTGGCCTGTTGAGGAGTGATGGACTCCATCCTAGCTGGGGGGGTGCTCTCATCTTACTAACAAACATAGACAGGGCTCTAACTCCCTTAGCTCCACAATGAAATAGGGTGCAGGCCAGGCAGCAGGCTGTTAGCCAGTCTGCCAGCTTAGTGGAGTCTGCCACTAGCACAATCAGTGTAGTAAGCTCAGCTATCCCCATTGAGACGTGTCTGTACCTCGACCTAGGTTGGGCAAAACTAAACATAGTGGTGTTCACCTTAGCAATCTTACTAGAATAAAGACCTCCTCTATTCCTGCCATTATTAAAAGAGATTGTGATACCCCACATCTCAAAATAGGGCTACTTAATGTTAGATCCCTCACTTCCAAGTCAGTTATAGTCAATTAACTAATCACTGATCATAATCTTGATGTGATTGGCCTGACTGAAACATGGCTTAAGCCTGATGAATGTACTATGTTAAATGAGGCCTCACCTCCTGGTTACACTAGTGACCACTAGTGACCCCCGCGCATCCCGCCAAGGCGGAGGAGTTGCTAATATTTACGATAGCAAATTTCAATTTACAAAAAAAAACAACTATGTTTTCGTCTTTTGAGCTTCTAGTCATGAAATCTATGCAGCCTACTCAATCACTTTTTATAGCTACTGTTTACAGGCCTCCTGGGCCATATACAGTGGGTCAAAAAGGTATTTAGTCAGCCACCAATTGTGCAAGTTCTCCCACTTAAAAATATGAGAGAGGCCTGTAATTTTCATCATAGGTACACTTCAACTATGACAGACAAAATGAGAAAAAAAATTCCAGAAAATCACATTGTAGGATTTTTAATGAATTTATTAGCAAATTATGGAGTCTGCCACTGTCTCCGGACCTACTCACTGCCACAGTGCTACTCTGGACCTAGTTTTGTCCCATGGAATAAATGTTGTGGATCTTAATACTTTTCCTCATAATACTGGACTATCGTACCACCATTTTATTACATTTGCAATCGCAACAAATAATCTGCTCAGACCCCAACCAAGGAACATCAAAAGTCGTGCTATAAATTCTCAGACAACCCAAAGATTCCTTGATGCCCTTCCAGACTCCCTCTGCCTACCCAAGGACGTCAGTGGACAAAAATCAGTTAACCACCTAACTGAGGAACTCAATGTAACCTTGCGCAATACCCTAGATGCAGTTGCAACCCTAAAAACATTTGTCATAAGAAACTAGCTCCCTGGTATACAGAAAATACCCGAGCTCTGAAGCAAGCTTCCAGAAATTTGGAACGGAAATGGCGCCACACCAAACTGGAAGTCTTCCGACTAGCTTGGAAAGACAGTACCGTGCAGTATCGAAGAGCCCTCACTGCTGCTCGATCATCCTATTTTTCCAACCTAATTGAGGAAAATAAGAACAATCCAAAATGTATTTTTGATACTGTGGTAAAGCAAACTAAAAAGCAGCATGACTGAGGATGACTTTCACTTCAGCAGTAATAAATTCATGAACTTCTTTGAGGAAAAGATCATGATCATTAGAAAGCAAATTATGGACTCCTCTTTAAATCTGCGTATTCCTCCAAAGCTCAGTTGTCCTCAGTCTGCACAACTCTGTCAGGACCTAGGATCAAGGGCGACACTCAAGTGTTTTAGTACTATATCTCTTGACACAATGATGAAAATAATCATGGCGTCTAAACCTTCAAGCTGCATACTGGACCCTATTCCAACTAAACTACTGAAAGAGCTGCTTCCTGTGCTTGGCCCTCTGTTGAACATAATAAACAGCTCTCTATCCACCGGATGTGTACCAAACTCACTAAAAATGGCAGTAATAAAGCCTCTCTTGAAAAAGTCAAACCTTGACCCAGAAAATATAAAAAACTATCGGCCTATATCGAATCTCCCATTCCTCTCAAATAAGTTAGAAAAAGCTGTTGCGCAGCAACTCCCTTCCTCCCTGAATACAAATAATGTATACGAAATGCTTCAGTCTGGTTTTAGACCCCATCATAGCACTGAGACTGCACTTGTGAAGGTGGTAAATTACCTTTTAATGGCGTCATGCATCTGTCCTCGTGCTCCTAGACCTTAGTGCTGCTATTGATACCATCGATCACCACATTCTTTTGGAGAGATTGGAAACCCAAATTGGTCTACACGGACAAGTTTAGGCCTGGTTTAGATCTTATCTGTCGGAAAGATATCAGTTTGTCTATGTGAATGGTTTGTCCTCTGACAAATCAACTGTAAATTTCGGTGTTCCTCAAGGTTCCGTTTTAGGACCACTATTGTATTCACTATATATTTTACCTCTTGGGGATGTCATTTGAAACATAATGTTAACTTTCACTGCTATGCGGATGACACACAGCTGTACATTTCAATGAAACACGGTGAAGCCCCAAAATTGCCCTCGCTGGAAGCCTGTGTTTCAGACATAAGGAAGTGGATGGCTGCAAACTTTCTACTTTTAAACTCGGACAAAACAGAGATGCTTGTTCTAGGTTCCAAGAAACAAAGAGATCTTCTGTTGAATCTGACAATTAACCTTGATGGTTGTACAGTCGTCTCAAATAAAACTGTGAAGGACCTCGGCGTTACTCTGGACCCTGATCTCTCTTTTGACGAACATATCAAGATTGTTTCAAGGACAGCTTTTTTCCATCTGCGTAACATTGCAAAGATCAGACATTTTCTGTCCAAAATTGATGCAGAAAAATGATTTGTTACTTCTAGGTTAGACTACTGCAAAGCTCTACTTTCCGGCTACTCGGATAAAGCACTAAATAAACTTCAGTTAGTACTAAATACGGCTGCTAGAATCTTGACTAGAACACCAACATTTTATCATATTACTACAGTGCTACACTGGCTTCCTGTTAAGGCAAGGGCTGATTTCAAGGTTTTACTGCTAACCTACAAAGCATTACATGGGCTTGCTCCTATCTATCTTTCCGATTTGATCCTGCCGTACATACCCACACGTATGCTACAGTCACAAGATGCAGGCCTCCTAATTGTCCCTAGAATTTCTAAGCAAACAGCTGGAGGCAGGGGTTTCTCCTATAGAGCTCCATTTTTATGGAATGGTCAGCCTACCCATGTGAAAGACGCAGACTCGGTCTCAACCTTTAAGTCTTTATTGAAGATCTCTTCAGTAGATCCTATGATTGAGTGTAGTCTGGCTTAGGAGTGTGAAGGTGAACGGAAAGGCACTGGAGCAACGAACCGCCCTTGCTGTCTCTGCCTAGCCGGTTCCCCTCTCTCCACTGGGATTCTCTGCCTCTAACCCTATTACAAGGGCCGAGTCACTGGCTTACTGGTGCTCTTCCATGCCGTCCCTAGGAGCGGTGCATCACTTGAGTGGGTTGAGTCACTGACTGATCTTCCTGTCTGGGTTGGTGCCCCCCCTTGGGTTGTGCCGTGGCAGAGATCTTTGTGGGCTATACTTGGCCTTGTCTCAGGATGGTAAGTTGGTGGTTGAAGATATCCCTCTAGTGGTGTGGAGGCTGTGCTTTGGCAAAGTGGGTGGGGTTATATCCTGCCTGTTTGGCCCTGTCCGGGGCTATCATCGGATGGGGCCACAGTGTCTCCTGACCCCTCCTGCCTCAACCTCCAGTATATATGCTGCAGTAGTTTGTGTCGGGGTGCTAGGGTCAGTCTGTTATATCTGGAGTATTTCTCCAGTGTCCTGTGTGAATTTAAGTATGCTCTCTCTGATTCTCTCTTTATTTCTTTATCTCTCTCGGAGGACCTGAGCCCTAGGACCATGCCTCAGGACTACCTGGCATGATGACTCCTCGCTGTCCCAGTCCACCTGGCCGTGCTGCTGCTCCAGTTTCAACTGTTCTGCCTGCGGCTATGGAACCTTGACCTGTTCACCGGATGTGCTACCTGTCCCAGACCTGCTGTTTTCAACTCTCTAGAGACAGCAGGAGCGGTAGAGATACTCTCAATGATCGGCTATGAAAAGCCAACTGACATTTACTCCTGAGGTGCTGACCTGTTGCACCCTCGACAACTACTGTGATTGTTATTATTTGACCATGCTGGTCATTTATGAACATTTGAACATCTTGGCCATGTTCTGTTATAATCTCCACCCGGCACAGCCAGAAGAGGACAGGCCACCCCTCATAGCCTGGTTCCTCTCTAGGTTTCTTCCTAGGTTTCGGCCTTTCTAGGGAGTTTTTCCTAGCCACCGTGCTTCTACACCTGCATTGCTTGCTGTTTGGGGTTTTAGGCTGGGTTTCTGTACAGCCCTTTGAGATATCAGCTGATGTAAGAAGGGCTATATAAATAAATTTGATTTGAATTTGATTTGAACAATATCAACAACAAAACAGGGATTTTATAATCACTTATTAAACCTACATGAAAAAAATAATCATGATGCCAAACCAATATCAATGAAAACGAATGCACAGGTGCTCCTTGATTTCCATGTTGTTCCGTCACACACATCTGCTGCAATAGCTAAAATAAGGTGATTGAAATCAGAGAGGAGGGAACAGATGCCACATGTTGCTGGGTAGGGAAACCGCAAACCTACTTGTGAAACCGTTGAGTGCCACTCTGCTTGGGTGGTAGAAGCCTCTCCTGCATTGGCACTTGTACTTGTCCAGCACGAATCCATGGCCGACAATGGGAGTGCACTAGGGAGAGATAAAAGAGAGAAGAAGAGAGAGAAAGCAAGAGAGAAATAATGAAAGAGTGTTTATATGAAAGCCAGGTAAACAGGATGGAGGAACGAATGAAGAGAATGTGACTCAGCCTTCCTTCTGTTTGTGTTTCTTGAAACTCACAAAAAAACATGTTTTGTGTATTGCTAAAATGATATGAAATACCCTGTGGCGTTGTAACCGCAAATTCCGTCAAAAACCGAGATATTTGGGTTGGTTATATAATGTTGGAAAATGTCTATACGACAGAACAGTCCCTAGCTCTTACTTTTTTTCCCTATTCTGGTCTGTGCTCTTTGAAAAGGCACTCTCATTTCCTATTCAAATCTCAACTCAATTCAAATTAAACTCACTGACAGGCCTTTACTAACAGCCTTGGAATTCAGTTATTTAAACAGAACCTAGTTTACCTTCCTCAGCTATACGTTAATGTTTACATTGTGAAATCATATAATCACAGACAAACACTACCGCGGATGTAGACATTAATCATGACAACACAAGACCGGGTATTAGGTCAAACTTAAAGCATCCTGATGAAATGCCTCTACAACACTGTCCCATAACACTGACATAGAATTCCATACAGTTCAATCAACTTTCCATAAAGACAACTGGCAGAATGTTTTTAATTGAAAATTGTTAAAGTCACATTCAGTCAGATTTTTTTATCATCAGAGGGGGCCCACTACCAAAAACAATGTAAACCATATTACAGGATGCCATTTTCCCATGCAAATTTTAGCTCTTGATTTCTGCATTGCACATAACCTCATTATTCAGACACTGGGAGCGATTTGTCTAAATGAACTCGTCTCAACCCTGTTATTAAATTAAGCGTATTTTCTTCTGACGAGCAGAACCCGAGCAAACGAGACCAATAATGATCCTGAGAACAGCGTCAGGGAAATAACACACCCTTGCCAAGTTGCAGGAATCTAATTAATATCTAAATTAAGAATTAAAACCTGTTTGCAGAATTTAAATTCGCTGCATAATTCCAGCTTGGAGACTGAGTGATGGCTGGCTATGAGCTCTTGGACCATCTGGATCGACTGGGAGGAAACACTTTCCTTAGAAATGCGCAGTTTTGAGCTCCGTCCGAAATAGATTTGCAATGATATGAATGCTCATGAATAGTGGATTATACTGTGTGTGTGTGATGGCATTACGTAGGGTTTGAGACATTGTATTTCAGTGGTGATGTAGAGAAACCGGGGTATGCCTTGAAGGAAGGGCAGTCAAACCTACTTGTTGCTTTGAAGCATAAACTGTAGTTGTTTAGATCAATTGTCTTTGAGCCTAGAGAACTAGCTCCCTTCACCACTAATCATATTCTACTGGGAGGGGAAGGTTTTGTAATGTCTGATTTGAAGTGTGAAAGCCTGGCAAAAACAAACAGATAAAACCTTGCTGTTAAGCTCTACTGTGTTTAGGGGAAAATATAATGAATGTTTTATCACCAATGTTTTGAGGAAGCAGTGTGAGATATCCCTTGGCAAGTTGATCAACACTTTGTTTCTTACATTCCAGTGGCGTGTCCAGAACATTTTGAATGGGGTGGTCATGTTGGGGCACATAACATTTCAGAGTGCCACCCAGAGTGAGAATTATCCTGTGAAATTCGGGGGGTCTAAAATGTTTTAAGGGGACCTCCTAATTTATGGGCTTTATAGTAAAGACATCATTTAACTGTAAAAATGAATTACCTTTTAATGTGTCATGAACACAACCAGTCATGATGTTTTCATCTGATTGTCAAACAAATCACTTAAAAATAGGTTACCTGCGCACGTTCGTCTACTCCAAAATGAATCTACATCTGAACAGTGCAATGTGTACTCGTCATTTGAATGGAAACCGACATTATAAAAACCATGTGTAATGACATTCAGCCTACAAAGTGGTGTGTATTGATCGATGCCAAGGGAAACCAGGCTTCCCCAAAAATTTGAACAATACAAAAATAACCCAACGTATACAATTATTTCTCATTCGTGTCTATCCGGGGGGGGGGGGGGGGGGTCATGGCCAATATTCTGTCAAATTTGTTTAAGCTTTTTGAAACTTCTGGCACGCGTTTACTGTGAACACTGGCGCTGTAACATCTTTAAATTAGTTTTAGTAGGTGGTAAAAAAAAAAGTAGTAGTAAGTGGCTATTTGACCACAATGTAGGACCTACCATCAAAAACAATGGAAAATGCCTCCCATAACATTTTAACATGGAAATAGCTGTTCTATTGTTCAGCCTACAGTAGCAGTCAATGTTGGTGTTCAATGTACTGTAGGCCTACATTGCATGAGAGTTGAAAAATACATGCAGGGTTTGACATTAACCTGTTTATCTGCTTGTCCTTCAGACAAGGAGGTGACAAAAAATGTTTACAAAATAAAATGCATCATTATTCCCACACCATTATTACATGGAATCAGACGAATTATGCCACCCTCTGCCTATTGGCTACTTAGCTTAATCAAGCCTGTCTCAAAATGCAACACTGCCGCTTTAAGAAAAAACAAAAAAAAGCTCTTTAGCTGTGAAATGCATGTTTTATGGTCTTATAAGAAGCAACCAGTCCCCCATTGCTGACTACAAATTATCTATAACTAGGCTAATAACTCACTAACTAGCAAAGGATATGAACAAATATACAAATGTGCACACGTCGCTACAATATAGCTCTCGCTTTGATCTCAAAACAAGCTCATCTACTCATGACCGCTCATGCTGTAAAAACAGTCCAACAGTACAGATCCATATATGGCAATGGCCTATTTGCATATAGGCCTACTGCAGCTCTGATTGGTTATTGCTCATCGGTCTGTGTCGAGTACAGGCCTGAGTCGTGCCTGTTAGCGCAATAGAATCTACTCCGATGCGTTCTGCCTACAATAAAATCTCTTGCATACCAAGTATAGTTTAGCATACCAAGTCTTGCATAGTTTGATTTGTTTCGGTATGTTGCATTGCAAGTGGCTAATATTGTATTGATTCGATCACAATTGCCACAGTAAAGGGATACATTGAGACTGTCAACTAATGGGGAAAACTCCAGAAAGTTGAGTGAAGTTCAATCTCATGCTTCTCTGCAGGGGCTGATATTTATTTTGCAAGGCCTGGGCCACCCCCTGAACACGCCGTTGTTACATTATCTGAAAAATACTGTACATTTACTGGGATAATAGTTTACAACTGTATTCGTTGCATATTGGTGTCAGAAATGGGATCCTGGAAATGAGGAACGATTGATTTGAAAAGGGCACTGATTTGAATAACTGGGCCTGAATTTATTGATCATCTTTCTGGTGTATTGAAAACTAAGCGAAACGAGTTAATGGGCAAGCTGCTACTACAATTGGAGCAGGCGGCAAAGAACTGGTCTCCCAAGAGGTTCCGAGAGTCAGACTGCACAAACTTCCAACATCTGCAGAGAGCGCACAAGCATGTTAATATCATCTTCCGCCCAGCAGGGGAGTGTGGGTAAATAAAGCTTTATTATGGATTTATTTTGTGCTTACGTTAGCTCTGAAGGAGAAACTCATTAAGATAACACCCACCAAGGGCCATGGAGCGCAGGGAAGTATGCTTATTGTGTGGGATTATCGAAGTCAAAGGAATAATTTATAATCAACTTGCATTTATATCAACTTGAAATAACAGCTTGCGTTGATATGTGCTCGGTGACATGACATCTGTCACTGTGTCTCATGTTCAGGGTGCATCTAGAGCACAAATTCATCTCTTTAGCCACCTGCAGTGTATTTAAACGATACACATGTGACAAGGGTTGATGTGGTTCTTGGTTGTGCCATGTGTGTGATACAGTAGATTGACATGGGAGTTTGAAAGTGTGCCTCAAGGCTCATAAAGAAAAAACCTACTCAAAAACTATATTTTGGTATTTTTTTCATTAATCCACTGTTGATACCGCCCCAAAATGTTTTGTCTGTCAGCAGTCAAGTTTTTTGCATCATCATGATGATGTGCCAAGTGACACTTTGCTTTCTTGAAAACTTGACTGCTGACAGTGGACTAATTAAAAAAATACCAACATATAGTTTTTGAGTACAGTTTTCCTTTAACAGTGAATAACAGTACCTCTCCATACATCACTAATCAGGGAAGTCTTTTATCCTGACTTGGCTCCAGGATGGAATTAAATGGTGCAAGGGTCTCTCATTGTTCTTCTGGAGTTGCGAAAATGTGCGAATTAGTCTTTAGATATGTCACAGTTTATTATATCACCTTCATCTTGTAAAGGGAGAGTGTAATAATATGTGATTGTGCCCATGCTATTTTGGTAACATGTTATTTCACATATTACCACGTACATGTGACAGGGCAAGCAGACGCTATTGTGAAACAGTCAAGAAAAGCGCAACCCATTAAATCTTAATTCAACCATGAGAATACTTCAAGGGAGAACAGAAAAGTTAACTTTAATCTTGGTGTATGCACCTCGTTGTCAAAATGGTTGGAATCAGACTAGGATCTTACAATGACTTTAAAGAACTTGAGTCTATATTCCTGTGGCGTGCTGTCAACCAAATGCTCTAATCAGACAATATGCAAATTAGAGGGGGATTCCCTTTTGTGTTACGCCATTTGGAATTTCCCTTTGAATAATGTGTAGCCAGGTACTTACTCTGACCTTTACTCCAAAACTGTCTAACCTTGGCTCTAAATAGATGTCGGAATCGGCATTATGCCCCTCCATCTTCTTAGCCACTTTCTTATGTTTAACCCTGGTCTTTAATAGACTGGTGGTGGCTCGTTAATGGGCAAGGTCTTACAAAGTGCAGCAAGAAAGTCTACATTTCAGACATGCACATTAAAGTCCCCCATGTCGGGGACTTTGAGCAGTTCTGGACCGGTTCCGACTAACAATTTGGTGTACATTCCCATGCCTTATAATGCCAAAAAGACCCATCTGTCTACTCTCCGTTTCCACTCTCTAAGGAGCTGACTTGAAGTGTCAGGTTTCAGACCCCATATTTGCATAGGAAGTGACGTGTCACATTTTCTAGCCTATCCTAGCACAAATAGATTCTCTTGCTCTAAGTGAGTGAGCCCAGCTTGCGAGACAGCAACTGAATGATGACAGTGTAGCGAGTCCAGCCATTCATCTCGCTGTGATATTCTCAACCCGATTTAGAGGTCTCAACATGAAAAAATACTACATTTCATAGAATTGAAAGAAGACCACTTTATCTTGGACACAGATGGACGAAATCCCTGTGTGCTTAAAGTTGAAGTTATAATGAGTCTGCACACATTTGAATGGTACCTCTGTTGACAGTTTTAAAATAGTGCCAATATTTTACTTCCACTAAGTACGAAGTCATTTATAATTTGATTGTTAATATATTTAGAAAGCATTTCAGTAATTTCAAGACCTATTGCCCCACTATTTCGTATTTTCATAATATTTGTACTATGTACTTGAGCTTGTGTCTTCAAAAATGAGTATCATTGCACTGATATAGATTGTGCAAACACTCCCTGGGGGAAAGGGAAGGCAGGGTGAGAAGTGAGTCAGAGTTGCAGCATGTAACAATAGACATTCATAAGGTGAGTCGCATGTTGCAATCATTTCAGCTTTAGCTATAGCAGGGTTTCCAAACTCAAGACACCCACATTTGTTTTTTTTCCCTAGCATTACACAGCTGATTCAAATAATCAACTAATCATCAAGCTTTGAACATTTGAATCAGCTGTGTACTGTGTTAGGGCGAAAACCAAAACGTGCACCGCTTGGAAAAAAAACCTACTCAAAAACTATATTTTGGTATTTTTTTCATTAATCCACTGTTGATACCGCCCCAAAATGTTTTGTCTGTCAGCAGTCAAGTTTTTTGCATCATCATGATGATGTGCCAAGTGACACTTTGCTTTCTTGAAAACTTGACTGCTGACAGTGGACTAATTAAAAAAATACCAACATATAGTTTTTGAGTACAGTTTTCCTTTAACAGTGAATAACAGTACCTCTCCATACATCACTAATCAGGGAAGTCTTTTATCCTGACTTGGCTCCAGGATGGAATTAAATGGTGCAAGGGTCTCTCATTGTTCTTCTGGAGTTGCGAAAATGTGCGAATTAGTCTTTAGATATGTCACAGTTTATTATATCACCTTCATCTTGTAAAGGGAGAGTGTAATAATATGTGATTGTGCCCATGCTATTTTGGTAACATGTTATTTCACATATTACCACGTACATGTGACAGGGCAAGCAGACGCTATTGTGAAACAGTCAAGAAAAGCGCAACCCATTAAATCTTAATTCAACCATGAGAATACTTCAAGGGAGAACAGAAAAGTTAACTTTAATCTTGGTGTATGCACCTCGTTGTCAAAATGGTTGGAATCAGACTAGGATCTTACAATGACTTTAAAGAACTTGAGTCTATATTCCTGTGGCGTGCTGTCAACCAAATGCTCTAATCAGACAATATGCAAATTAGAGGGGGATTCCCTTTTGTGTTACGCCATTTGGAATTTCCCTTTGAATAATGTGTAGCCAGGTACTTACTCTGACCTTTACTCCAAAACTGTCTAACCTTGGCTCTAAATAGATGTCGGAATCGGCATTATGCCCCTCCATCTTCTTAGCCACTTTCTTATGTTTAACCCTGGTCTTTAATAGACTGGTGGTGGCTCGTTAATGGGCAAGGTCTTACAAAGTGCAGCAAGAAAGTCTACATTTCAGACATGCACATTAAAGTCCCCCATGTCGGGGACTTTGAGCAGTTCTGGACCGGTTCCGACTAACAATTTGGTGTACATTCCCATGCCTTATAATGCCAAAAAGACCCATCTGTCTACTCTCCGTTTCCACTCTCTAAGGAGCTGACTTGAAGTGTCAGGTTTCAGACCCCATATTTGCATAGGAAGTGACGTGTCACATTTTCTAGCCTATCCTAGCACAAATAGATTCTCTTGCTCTAAGTGAGTGAGCCCAGCTTGCGAGACAGCAACTGAATGATGACAGTGTAGCGAGTCCAGCCATTCATCTCGCTGTGATATTCTCAACCCGATTTAGAGGTCTCAACATGAAAAAATACTACATTTCATAGAATTGAAAGAAGACCACTTTATCTTGGACACAGATGGACGAAATCCCTGTGTGCTTAAAGTTGAAGTTATAATGAGTCTGCACACATTTGAATGGTACCTCTGTTGACAGTTTTAAAATAGTGCCAATATTTTACTTCCACTAAGTACGAAGTCATTTATAATTTGATTGTTAATATATTTAGAAAGCATTTCAGTAATTTCAAGACCTATTGCCCCACTATTTCGTATTTTCATAATATTTGTACTATGTACTTGAGCTTGTGTCTTCAAAAATGAGTATCATTGCACTGATATAGATTGTGCAAACACTCCCTGGGGGAAAGGGAAGGCAGGGTGAGAAGTGAGTCAGAGTTGCAGCATGTAACAATAGACATTAATAGGGTGAGTCGCATGTTGCAATCATTTCAGCTTTAGCTATAGCAGGGTTTCCAAACTCAAGACACCCACATTTGTTTTTTTTCCCTAGCATTACACAGCTGATTCAAATAATCAACTAATCATCAAGCTTTGAACATTTGAATTAGCTGTGTACTGTGTTAGGGCGAAAACCAAAACGTGCACCGCTTGGGGTCTCGAGGACCGAGTTTGGGAAGCGCTGAGGTATAGGTTTAGAACATTTTAGAGTGGAGAATTCAATATTCGTATCTTTCGTCAAGAGATCATGTATCAGTTGGCTGGGACATGCCCTCAGAATGCATCGGAACCATACCTCCACATTATCGTTGTATTGAATCCTAATTGGACAAAAACAATATGTGGTAATGATGTGGTAGTGATGCACATAACCTGAGGTTCAGTACAAGACTAAAATGACAGTTTGAAATGGACAACCTCGTGGTGGCTTTAGTTACCCCAAAGCGAGATGAAAAGGACCAAGTAAGACATTTTTTGGAGGTAAAGCTCCAAGATAATGAAAATAAAATCCCCACCACGCAGAGGGAGTTTCTCTGAAAGGTTTTTGTGTTTCTTGAGATCAAATTTAATAGATTGTTTTGTGTGGTTTGTGGGCTTCCTGAGAAAGAATCGCTAGTCTCTCTGTCCAATGTTAGTTTTCTCTGAATGCAACTTTGGGCAAGAAAGCGGTAAACAGGACGCTAGGAGAGAGAGAACACGCTGTTCCTCCAAAATCTGAAAATATCCCTGAGATCATTAAACGGTGAAAGCAATCACTCTTTCCCCAGGGGTTCTGCAGACTGCAGCCTCACACTGAAATATGTCTGAGAAGAAAGGCCTTGGTCTCTAGACTGTCTGGAAACTCTCTATCGATGTATGAGACAGGAAGAATTTAGCCACTATTAGATGATCACCTACTGCAAACCACTACAGTGTGCGTTAAATAGGACTCGATGTTGGTTTTCTGGGAGCAGACTTTTCTCTAGCCTGAGGAGAATCCCATCAAGAATGTGGTGATAAGTAGGTGGTGAACTGAGAACTCCCTGAAGGGAGTACATAGCCATTCTTCCTCATAACCTGTGCTTAATTAAATGGCTAATTAAGGGTCTCATTTGGTGATGTTTTAGCTATACATGCAATGATAAACTCCTCAAACACTGAGAGAACTGTACATCTGGAAAAGAGTCCTTTCCCATCAAATGCAAATCACTTCAAACGGAAGAGGACATAATAGAATGGCAATGGAAGAGGTTATAAAGCGGACACAGAGAGGAAAACAGACGTTGACATTTGTGTTTTATAAGACAGACGAGCCTCTGTTATCCACCATGGGCACTAGTGGGTGGTCACTGAGCCCCACACAGTCAGGTCCAGGAGGCCCAAGACAATTAGGATAAGCTGGTGTTCTGTTGACAGCCTCTTTAATATTGCTGTGGCAGCCGCAGAGCTGCAGACATTAGATTAGGAGTAAATTATGTTTCCATGAGGCTGAATCCCTCTTATCCTGCCAGCATGTCTGTTGTCAGGGGAGTACAGCTAAAGAATAGGAAAGTGAAGAGAGGCAATATGTATCTAAGGCTCAACAATGACAGACCTTCCCCAAAAATTCAGGCATCAGGTATTTTTTATTCTTACTCACTACCTATTCATCCAAGTAGGTAATTGAGAATACGTTTGCTTTTACAATATGGCATAATAGGATTGTAGAAGAACTGAATACAATTTGCCGGAAGTTAAAATGCCCAATTGCAAAGTGAATTGACAAAATAGGCTATAATGAAATGTGAGTGAAGACTGCTGTTGTAATTTTTTTTTGCCATAAATTAAACTGTAATAAGCTTGGACCTTTGTAGGTAAAATATCAAGTCTTTTATACACTCTAAAATGTGTTTAGTTGTTCCTGCTGGCAACAGATCGTTCTTCAGCCTGCACAGTGGTAACACTCATGCAGATCAATAGTGGCTTCTCATCTTAGGGTAAGTAACTGGGAGTTGCACGCATTTCTCTGCCAATTTATCATCACCCAAAAGCCCATTGTCAGAGGTGTACACCGGCTAAATGTCAAAGGACCAATTATAACACCATTATCCCAGTCCTGCCAGAAAACAGTTCTTAATCCGCCAGTTTCATTCTGTTTAACACCGTAAAACATCAGTAACACAAAGTCATTTATGCTCCCTTTAGTTTTTACTCGTTTTTAGCTTCTAACATGCTGACCACACTGCTCGCGTTACGTGCGTGAGCGTCGCAAAATAAATGTACACATACATGTTATTCCATAATTACATCCAAACTGCTTGGGCGCATCAACTAGCATCTGCGTAGCCAGACGCTAAAATAAAACATGGTTCTATTTTTGACACTTGATGTGCTGCAAGTCCTGCCTCTCCCATCTCCTTATTGGTTTTTAGGAGCATATACCCACGTGGGTGATTGAAAGATGAGCTGAGGTCCACACTCCAGTCCAGTTGGTTGAAGGAGGAGAGATTACTAGAAACTAAATAGGTTTACTCTTTTATCTGTGGATTAATTGTCAGAGTAGAGGACCTTGTGCATTTCAGGTAAAATAACAACCCAATGTTTATATCCCAGGACAAGCTAGCTAAATGGCCATGAATGTTTCATGCGTTTCGACCTGTCCCTAAATTAATATAAGTGTTTCAGAGTTCGTTTTGATATTTCAACCTGCGTGTCCTGATCGCATCTGGTGTGGATGGACAAAATCAACATGTGAGTGATGTGCGTGCGCCCGGTATAGCCAGCATGTAAGCAAGTAGCCTAGGTCCAATATCCGAAAGTCATTTGAAACTTAAGTCTTGAGCCTATTAATTCCCGCCATCTCTTTGAGCAGCCTTGCCTTATTCGCTAATTGAGACATTCCATCCTGCCAGCAGCCATCTTGTCACATCCCGTAAGGTGTGTTCAAGACGTCTGAGAATGTGTAGTATGAGGATGAGTGGAATTAATTAACAACAAAGCTATGAAGCTTTGATGAGGCAATGTTAATTCACTCAATTCACTCTCCAAGTCTGTTAGGGTAGCTCCATGTGTTTCATAAGGGTTCTTATAGCCACGGCTATAGCTGGGGCTTCCTATCATCGAGCTGTTAAATTCTGTCACAGTCAACCGGAAATGCAATTTGGCATTTCATAATGAGCATCTGTGAATGTACCATCTTCATTACGGTTGATGAACAGGCAGCTTGAGACTTCAGTGGCTTCAGCCAGAATAGGCTATGGAGGCCATTTTGTTGGTTTACTTTAACAGGGAAAAATACTAATTCCCTAATTCCCAAATAAAGGTTTGCCATACCAAAGCAGCCAACTTTTTTTGTTTGAAACTCCCTCTGGAAAGATGAGATACGAGGGGACTCTGACAGAACTCTATTTTTGTCTCTTTGCTTTTTCCTCCGCTTGCCAGCTTTTTTTTATCTGTTGGAGATGAAATGGGGATGGATGTGCGTGCCTGCCTGGAACTATGCTACTCTGTCGGAGCCAGCACACACATCCAGAGACTGTTCAGCTTTAGAACTGCATTCACTGGACCATTCTGCTGTGGTGATAAATAAAACACAACCCGTGTGGTTCTCAGACTGAAAGGCCCCAACAGCATAGAGCACAGCCTTTGTGCTTTATGTAATCGAAAATGACCTCAACTTGAATTCTGAGTGATAACATTGTGCATTAAGATGATTTTGACAGAAAGATTTGAAGTAATCCTTACGATAACTTTGATAGAATAATGCAACATTGAGCCTATGGTTTGTGAATATTCACAGCAAGGCAGCCGATTCTTATTTTATTCTCCAGCACATAATAGGATGACTCGTAGAATCTGACATTTCAATTTGAAAGAAGTCAAGATGATGAGTCACCAAAGTGAAAAGTAAAAAAAAAAAAACAGACAGGGTTAGTGATGCACTTCTTTTGATTGTGGTGGAACCGAAGCAGTTCTCATTTCAATGACATGACAAAACATGAGTATTTTAGTGATGGTACATTGCAGGCACGCACGTCACAACGAGAAAGGTTTTGTTTATTTCTTTGCCACAATATTTTTTTGTCAATATCCACTACTCTCCTCTCATCCTGAGCGAGGGATGATAAGGGAATTGAAGGAGGCAGCTAGGTAGAAACATAAATATTTACGTTGCCCCTTCTCCTATTGTTGCGCTGAGACAAGGTTGAGACTGCAAAGCAAACCATTATTTTTTTTTTAATCATTAGTCCACTGTTGATACAGTCCAAAAACATTTTTCATGTCAGCAGTCAAGTTTTCAAGATATTAGACTTTCAAGACAAAAAGTGTCACCATGATGATGCAAAATGAAGGGAGAGAGAAACAAAGAGAATGAGGTATTAACGGGTAAGGAAATGACTTGAAGATTCCGTCTCTGGGCTTCTCTGAAGTGTTACAGTTTTTCTCAATTGCTAAAACACAATTTCTGAAACCTTGCTCCATTTCCTGAAAACATTAAACACAAAACCTCATCTTCAAAGCACTATTTACATAACCTCTGACTCCTCTCGCAAAATGAAACATTTGCCTCAAAACAGTTTTTGATAAACAAAGTGATCAAAATGATATACACTCTCAAGCAGTCAGTAAACAATACACCGAAAAATAGAAAACACATTGTTCAAAACATACAATTCTCAGGGAGAAGTACATTTTTAATCTAAAAAAATATTCATATTATTCCATCATTGTCTTTTGATGAATGAAAACATGTTCTATCATAGTAGCTCAAAATTGATCAGAAATTACTACTCTGCTTTGCTCTTTGCAATTTAGTTTTTTGTTCTTCCTCCCCTTGTACCCCTATTTTTACAGTACTGTACCCTGCATCTCACAAACTTGTCCTTTGTCTCTGTGATACTGTAATTCTTGTTCTTTGTTGATATGAACCTGCAACCAGTCAAAATCTATTGAGCAGTCAGTACTGTTACAGTTTTTCCCAATTGCTAAAACACAATTTTGCAAACTAGGCTGGTTATATCAAAATACTTAACACAATTCACAAAACCACACACCCAAACTGCAAAATAACTCATATATCCTGCAAAATGAAGCACTGCAACCAAAACTACATATAGCATTATCAAAATCAAACGTTTGCACCAAATGGCACACACTTCATTCCTATTACCAGATTTTTGTCTAACCAACTACACACTGTTGGGCATAATGAAAAGCACTCTTATCTTTAGTATGCTTTGCCATAATACTAAAATAGTTCAAATTGTAGAAAATCTTCAGATGCACAGAAATATTTGCAGATACACACACATGCTTTTTTTTAAAACATTTTTCACCAAACAAGTCAGTGCAACATATTGCCATTGCAGCAGATATATTTACATTGGACTGAACAAAAATATGCTCACAAAAAAAACAGTAAACTGAAAATTGCAGAAAAAATGTGCAGAAAAAATATATAGAAAAAAAGATGCCGCACAGCTGGGTCTGGCCACAACGCCTCGTCCACATGACAGGCAATATCTTCCCTTGCCAGACATCGAGGGATGAAGTGCCTTGAGTGCCTTATCCATCCCTGAATCGCACCCACATCAATCTCATCACATGCCTCTTCCATAGCCTGCACAAGAGGCATGAGCACAAAGGGCTTCCGGTCGTATACCTTCCACCGCCATGCCGAAAACAACTCTTCTATGGGGTTCAGAAATGGTGAGTATGGTGGGAGGTATTGCACGAGAAATGGTGGGTGGTCAGCAAACCAGTTTTGGACTGGGGCTGCACGATGAAAGCTCATGTTGTCCCATACTACAACGTACCGGGTTCTTTGATGATCTGCATCATTCATACGCTCCGGTGGTATGAGAATGTTGTGGAGTCTGTCCAGAAATGTGATAATATGGGCTGTGTTGTATGGTCCAAGGTTGGCATGACGGTGGAGGACACCATGCGTATTGGAGATGGCAGTGTACATTGTGATGTTCCCACCACGTTGGCCAGGAACATCTATAATGGCTCTGTGGCCAATGATGTTTCTCCCCCTTCTTCTGGTCTTTGCTAGGTTGAACCCAGCCTCATCTATAAAGATTAACTCATGTGGGATTGCATGAGCATCCATTTCCAGTACTCCCTGAAAACAAAAAACAAAAGCAGTCAATATGGTGTTATCCAGTACACTGGGAAACAATGTTGTGTGTATTGTACTGCAGTCAATATTGTACTTACATCCACATATGCTCGTCTGAACTCTTTGTTTCTTTGAGAGTTTCTCTCAAACGGCACCTTATAAAGTTGTTTCATTCTGATTTGGTTTCGTGTGAGAATGCGAGCCAATGTGGACAGACTGACTCGTTGAATGTTGTTGAATATGGTGTTGTCTTGGATGATGTGGCTTTGAATTTCTCTTAATCTGATTTCATTATTTTCCAAAACCAAGTTTACAATGTTAGCTTCCTGTACCCCGGTGAACATTTGGCCCCTTCCTCTACCATAGTTGCATCTCTCAGTCCTTTAGAAAAACAAAAAAAACAAAAATATAGGGCTTGGACAATGCAGCCTAAAGATATTTCCCCACAGTAGAGTAAATTCTACAGGAAATGTGTGCAGTTAGTGTATGACATCAGCCATTCATGAAGTAAACAGGTGTCACCCAACTGATACACTATGACATGGGGTGTACTACATAGTGTGAAATAAATGTTGGTTACATACCTGTACTCCAGTCTAAATGTCCGGATGACAGAGGCGACAGTAAAATGGCTCAAGTTGGGCTGCACTCTCTGTCCAGCCTCTCGCATTGTCAGCCCATGGTTGATGACATGATCAACTAAGGTTGCTCTGATTTCATTTGAAAGATGTTGTCTTCTTTGGCCATGAACTCCTCTACCAGCTCTACCCATACCTCTCACTCTTCCTCCCCCTCTCATTCTCACCCTCCCTCTTCCTCTCTCTGCAACGGCTTCCATTGTTGTTGTAAAACAAAAGGTGCTCACCTGTGGTCTTTTCATAGTGCTTACTTCCTGATTGAAGTGGTAACAATTAACCATTGAGGTGTTTGGCCAGGTGGCACATGTATTGGCCAATTAGCTCATGTAGTGTAATTTTGAATGGCAGTGTTTTGAAATGGCAAACATGTGACTTTATGTCAGATTGTTGTGTCTTATGCAGAGAACCGTGTGCAGTGCATTTAAAAAGTGCCATTTTGAATTGCAAAATGTGTGTAAAGCAGAAAATGTGTTTAGACTTTTGGAGACTTGAGAAGAGGTTTTGCTCTCTGTGTGTCAGTTTAAATAATTGTGCTGTGCATGTCATTTTAGTGTGTTAGCAATTGCAAAAAACTGTAATAAATGGAAAGCACAATGTTCAGGGCCATACAATTTGTCCTTTGTACAGTATACAGCCTACAATGCACTGTACTACAGTATACAATAACAACCCAATTTGTCCCAAAAGGGACAAAAATCAAAGGAGTAAACATGTGATCAATGTGCTTCTTCTTGTCTCTGGGCTGGGTCAGGCCAGAGCACTTCGTTGACATCACAAGCAATATTGTCCCTCCTGAGGCAACGGGGGAAGAAGCCTCTTGTGTGCCATGTCCAGCCCTGACATGATTCCTCACCTATATCACAACAGGCTAAATCCATGGCTTGCAGCAGATTTACTCTGGTGTAGGTGTCACGTTCTGAGCTATTTCCTTTGTTTTGTGTTTATTTGGTATGGTCAGGGCGTGAGTTGGGTGGGCAGTCTATGTTTGTTTTTCTATGTTTTGGGGCATTTCTATGTTTCGGCCTAGTATGGTTCTCAATCAGAGGCAGGTGTCATTAGTTGTCTCTGATTGAGAATCATACTTAGGTAGCCTGGGGGTGATTGTCTATGTTAGTGGCTTGTGTCAGCACAGGTCTCATTTTGTAACTTCACGGTCTAATTTGGTTTATTGTTTTTGTTACTCTTTTGTATAGTGTTCAGTCTTTCTTTATTAAAGATTTACCATGGACACTTACCACGCCGCATATTGGTCCTCTGATCCTTTTCGCCTCTCCTCTTCAGATGAAGAGGAGGACGACCGTGACAGTAGGGTTGTCTATCATACACTTTCCATCTCCAAGAGGAGAAACTCCTCAATCGGATTCTGGAAAGGCGAGTATGGAGGGAGGTACAAGTTCATAAACTGCCCATTGATGTTAAACCATTCCCTTACCTGAGCAGCTCGTGGGAAACTGACATTGTCCCACACTATCACATAGGTGGGAATGGGATTCTCATATAGCTCTTGACCCTGCTGCTCTTAAACCTGCTGCTCAAATAAAATCTCTCTTAGATTGGCAATAAATCTTAGAAGGTGCTGGGTGTTATATGGCCCGAGTGTAACATGGTGATGTCGAACACCATGGTTGCTGATAGCAGCACAGATTGTAACATTGCCACCTCGTTGACCAGGGACTTCAACAATGGTCCGCTGTCCAATCATGTTTGGGCCTCTCCTTTTGTTAGATTGAAGCCTGCTTCAACGACAAAGATGAACTCATGGGGTCTGTCCAAGGACTCTAAGTCAAATATTGTCTGTGTAGAAATAAAATATACTGTATGTAGGATTTTGTAAGTCGTACAGAGACAGTGCTATACTGTAGAGTACAATTAGGCTTCTGATTCACATACATTGTATGTACTGAAGAGTAATGTCATTCACATAGTACTGTAGACAATCTGGATTACAGTAAATGTTTCTGAATGTACACTTACTTGCACATACTGAGCTCGCAGTTCTTTCACCCTTGGTGAGTTGCGCTCAAAAGGTACTCTGTATACTTGTTTCATTCGCATCCTGTTACGATGGAGGACACAGTCGATTGTGGAAATAATGTTTTGTTTCACTCGTTCCTGGATTTCTCTGAGTCGTATTGCATTATCTTGAAGGACCATGCCAACTATAACGGCCTCTTGCTCCCGAGTGAATATAGCTGTCCTTCCACCTGCATGTGGCAGCCTTGCAATTCTGCAAAAAGTAGTTGTGCAGATACAAGACATATTCATGCAGTACAATACATACAGTGATTAACTTTAAAAATGTCTATTGAAACAGCTGCATATAGTGTAGTACAGTAAATTTGCAATTACAAAAATACAGTAGTATACTGTACCTGTTCTCTTCTCTGAATGCCCTTACTATGGTGGACACAAAAAAATCGTCTCAAATTGGGTTGCACTTTAAGTCCTGCTTCCCTCATTGTCAGTCCATGGACAAGAACATGGTCTATAACTGTTGCTCGAATTTCATCAGATATTTCCACTCTTTGTCTTCTTCTTCTTCACCCTCCTCTTTCTTGCCCTCCTGCCCCTCTTCCACCTCGTTGCCCACCTCGCATACGCACTCGTCCTCTCACATTGTTTCTTCTATCCATTCTCAGACTTTGTCCTTCCCACCTTCAACAACCTGTTTGCTCTCTGAACTGGCTTATATTGATTGTGTCGCATCATTTGAAACAGGTTAAATCAATTTTGAGTGGTTGTGTTCAAGCAATGACATGTGTTCTCTATTTGTATTTGATTGTTGCCACTTGTGTTTACCAGTACGGATGACATGTGCATTAGAGTGCAGAATGTGTTTTGAGAATGAGAATGTGTTTAGAGTTTTGCTGAAAAGTCTAAGTGAGATCTGCAAATTGTGTTTTACGATGTGAAATGGTTTAAGGTATTAAAAACAGACTGCATAATTAGCTAAATGAGTCCAGGCAACTGAGAACTTTGTTCAGCCAATGGGTTTTAGTGTTTTAGCAATTAAAAAAAACTGTAAGTGCCTCCATGAAGATAGAGAGAGAAGAAACTGCAGATGAATAGAGGGAGGAATGGAGGAGAGTCGAAGGCGGACTACCCTCCTTAGCTGTCACAGCAGCTCATGCTCATAAGCAAAACGACCACTTTGAAGCTGTTTATCTCCATCGCCAGGTTTCAGAGGATTTGCAGGGAAAACACACACACACCTAATACAGACTCAAAACATTCTTAACTCCCATTAATTACATATGCTACAGTCCTTTTGTAACATACTTCCCTACAACAGAGGATCCATAATGCATGAGCGCTTGTGTTTGTTTTCTTAACACAGGCACTTCCTATGCATGCTCCCTGTTTTGGGGCAAATGAGAAAAGGGCAACAACAGCTCCTCTGCATGAAGTAGTAGATGTGTGGATGGAACCACAAGTAAAAGTTCATACACAAAATGTCCAGATGATAGCAAGTCAGGTTGTGGCACACATAGATACTGACCCTATGGGGAACTTTTGGCATACTATGTCATGTAATGACATCGTTTTCAGGTTGTAAACTGGTTGTCTGGTTGAGAAGGCGTCAGACAACCAGAACAACCAACAGCTCTCTGTTACAACCAGATAACCACATAAAATAGTTGCCACAAAGTTGCACGTTGTGTGTAGGGATTATTTTGGTTATTTGTCGGTCCATGACAACTCCCCTGCGTCAGGATAGAGCAGCAAATCGCTCTTTTAAGGGAGGTATCTTGGGTAGCGCCTGAGGAGGTCTTTGTAGTCTTTGGGGACTTGATGAGCCCTGCATACAATTTCTATTGCTATTCAACAAACATGTTGGTCTGATAATAATATCCCATTGGGCAAAACTGGTTGCAACATTGTCAGGCTCTAAAGGGAAATTTTGTTAACGTTTTTTATGACGTCTTTTCCATGATGTCTTGATCTTGCCATGACAAATATGTCGTTACCTGGTTTTTACAGAGACCAATTGGCTGTAATCTGGTTCTATTATGTCTTCTCAACCAAAAAGGCAGTTTGCAACCAGATAACCATATTGCAAATGTAGGATAATAGAGATAATAGGGGGGAATTGGGGATATGAGTCATGAATAGGTAGAAGCCCTGAGATACTGAATGGGGGAAAGTAGAGAAGATAATACAACAAGTAAGAGAAGAGGACAGGGAGCTTCGAAAACAGATACAATTAAACCAGCTCAGGGTTTGGCCTTGACATAGGCTTACTAATATCACCTACGTGATCGTGTTCATCCTTAATTATTTTCCAGCTAGAGCACAAAACCCCAAAATCAACAGCTAACCCTTTCGTAGGGTGCCCCGCCTGAACAATGCTAAGTGAAACACTAATGTGATTTAGAATCACTTACAAGTACCTGACTGACAGATTTATACGGTTCCATATTGATCCCTACTGTAATAACTGTTTCCCTCTTTCAAATGAGCTCATAAGAGATCGCCAGGCATGATTATGACTTGACTCGCTGTGGGATTACAATCACCTTGAGCTCCGTAACCATGGATTCCAGTCTACTGGAGACAAGCGCTATGGTGACTAATCAATTTACTTCAAAGAGAAGGACACAGAGCATTCAGAATAGCTATGGGTATTTTTCAGTGCTCCACAAAGTCTGTGCTTGAGAAATGGTTTGCGGGTGCCAATTTACTCTGATGTATGCACGCATAACTGTAAATTGCTTTGGATAAAATCATCTGCTAAATGGCATATATTATTTTATATTACATTACTCTTTAACATTTCTAGGATGGCCCAGCCTAGGCAATATTGGACCTGACCTCAACTTTCCCCAAAATGCTGTGCTGCAGGATGACACCCGCTCAAAAAAAACATTGTTAGGGCCTTTTAAAATCAGTTTTAAAAAATTGGCCTAATTCCATTTTTTTCTCAGCTTTGGCGGTTTTGTTTTTCCAGGTTTCAGATTTTCCTTATTTATTTATTCCCCCCCATTTTTTTATTTTACCCCTTTTTCTCCCCAATTTCATGGTATCCAATTGTTTAGTAGTACTATCTTGTCTCATCGCTACAATTCCCGTGCGGGCTCCGGGAGAGACGAAGGTTGAAAGTCATGTGTCCTCCGATACACAACCCAATCAAGCCGCACTGCTTCTTAACACAGCGCCATCCAACCCGGAAGCCAGCCGCACCAATGTGTCGGACGAAACACTGTGCACCTAACAACCTTGGTTAGCGCGCACTGCACCCGGCCCGCCACAGGAGTCGCTGGTGCGCGATGAGACAAGGATTTTCCTACCGGCCAAACCCTCCCTAACCCGGACGACGTGCGTCGCCCCACGGACCTCCCGGTCGCGGCCGGTTACGACAGAGCCTGGGCGCGAACCCAGAGTCTCTGGTGGCACAGCTGGCACTGCAGTACAGCGCCCTTAACCACTGCGCCACCTGGGAGGCATTTTTTCCACACTTTAACAGAACAACAAATCTTTTTTGTTGTTGTGTTCACAGCAATGCTTAAACCACACCAAGGGACCACTTTGGAGGTCTGGGAAAAATCTAAGTGTAATTACACTTTAATTCAGTGCACATGCATGTGTTTCTGTAGTGCAGTAAGCACACAGGTGATGGAGTTTGCAAATCAAATGCTGACTTGTGGTGCCACTGGACAGAGAAAACTGAGTAAGTTAACCTTTATTTATTGTACATTTAAATTAGTCTGTAGCATTTAAGTGTTGAGTTAGATTACATAGCTACCTCAATCGTTATTGCAAATAATTTCAGTGACTTCACAGCAATTGTTAGCTAGCTAGCTACGTGTCATAGGTCAAGTCACAAGATTTGTAAACTAAAGAGGAATATAATAGTAAGAATAAAATTGAGTTTCCCCATCTCCCCATTTAGAGTATTTCTGGTGCAGAACAGAAATGCCCTTATCCAGATGGTGTGACAAATGCATATCCTAACAGACCTGCTTACTTTCTTTGTTGTTACTTATAAAGGTTGAAATCAACATTAAAATACCTCCATTAGGCAGAGAGGCATGAACCATTCGTCCACCACCTCAGGAACAAGCTACACTATTCACAGCCCTGTGTAATGTTCAATGTTATTGCATTGCTGGACTTTTTGAAACTTTATATATTTACATTGTTTAAATGTATGGTTTAAACTTGTCTTTAATCTTTATTTGTTTTAGCTGTGATAACTACCTTAGCCTTTATGTAATAAATAAAATAAAATAAATATTTATGACGTAGCCACTTGACTTTATGGCTGTGCTATCTATTGGAAAACATTCACCCTGGCCTCAAGGGAGAAGAAAACTACCGGTCCTACCTTCCAGAAAGACTACACCCTTAAAATCTGTGGTTGATATGTGTCGCACTTGTGGGGATCACTATCCCAATAAGAGAGTTACAAACACAATCTCTTTATTACCAAGACGTCGGACCTATAGGGGAAGGTGTTGTGGGAGATGATTGGTTGGTGGATTAAGCCAATGAGTAAGGCGCCAGGAGATTCTCCCGGCATTCTGTATTGGCTAATGAAGGCCATGTTTGATGTGTTGGTCCACCAGATCTTCCGCGCATTTGTGAGGTCCCTCCCCCATTGAAGTTGACATTATAAATGGTTACGGTTAGGATTAGGTAAGAATTATGGTTAAGGTTAGGGTAGGAGTTAAGGTTAGGATTTAGGCAGTGGTGTAAAGTACTCAAGCAAAAATACTAAATACTTTAAAGTACTACCTAAGTAGTTTTTTTGGATACCTGTACTTTACTTCACTATTAACATTTTGACTACTTTTATTTCACTACATTCCGAAAGAAAATTACGTACTTTTTACTCCATACATTTTCCCAGATACCCAAAAGTACTCATTACATTTTGAAAGCAGGAGAGGAAAATGGTTCAATTCACACACTTATCAAGAGAACATACCTGGTCATCTTGCTGCCTCTGATCTGGTGGACTCACTAAACACAAATGCTTTGTTTGTAAATTATGTCTGAGTGTTGGACTGTCTCCCTGGCAATCAGTAAAAACTTGGGCCATCTGGTTTGCTTAATAAGGAATTTGAAATGATTTAAACTTTTACTTTTGATATTTAAGTATATTTTAGCAATTACATTTACTTTTCATACTTAAATACAGTGGGGCAAAAAAAGTATTTAGTCAGCCACCAATTGTGCAAGTTCTCCCACTTAAAAAGATGAGAGGCCTGTACTTTTTATCATAGGTACACTTCAACTATGACAGACAAAATTAGAAAAAAAATCCAGAAAATCATGAATTTATTTGCAAATTTTGGTGGAAAATAATTATTTGGTCAATAACAAAAGTTTATTTTCCACCATAATTTGCAAATAAATTCATGATTTTCTGGATTTTTTTTCTCATTTTGTCTGTCATAGTTGAAGTGTATGATGAAAATTACAGGCCTCTCATCTTTTTAAGTAGGAGAACTTGCACAATTTGTGGCTGACTAAATACTTTTTTGCCCCACTGTATATGCAAAACCAACTTTCGACTTTTACTCAAGTAGTATTATACCGGGAGACTTTCACTTTTACTTGAGTCATTTTCTATTAAGGTACCTTTTACTTTTACTCTAGTATGACAATTGGGTACTTTTTCCACCACTAGAGGGACAACCAAAGGATTATGGGATAGCACTATCGGAACGAGATTAGGTGTAATGAGACTAACATTACTTCACTTTAGAGCATGTGCCATCCTTCAGCACGTCACCCTTCATTAATGTTTATATCATATTTGACACAATTGATATTGGTGATTTATAAAGCATGAAATACAGTTATTGATTCTTTGTAATACATTTACAGTGCATTCGGAAAGTATTCACACCCCAGAACTTTTTCCACATTTTGTTACGTTACAGTTGTATTCTAAAATTGATTCAATTGTTTTCCCCCTCATCTATCTACACACATTACCCCATAATGACAAAGCAAAAACAGGGTTTTAGACATTTTTGCGAAAAATAAATAAAAGACTGAAATATCACATTTACATAAGTATTCAAACCCTTTACTCAGTACTTTATTGAAGCACATCAACCAAAAATTCTCCTGTTTCTATAAAGAATTGTACACCTCAGATTGTAAATTCACACCAAGCTGTATTTAGTCCTTTTTAAAAGATATAAGAAGTCCTCTTCTCTCAACTGAGGAATACAAAATCTCTCCATGTGATGGTATTCCTCCTGAGGTCTATTTAAAATGTTGGAACCAATTAGGTATACTGTTACTTGAAATGATTAACACAGACATTCACAAAGGTACATTTGGAAGGAATGTAAATACCGTACTAATTTCGCTTTTATTAAAAAAGGGAAGGCCGCCACTCAGTACACTCACTATCGCCCTCTAGCTTGATAAACACAGATATTAAACTATTTTTTAAATTCTGTCATCCAGTCTGGAAAATAACTTAGGCAAATTGGTACATCTAGACCAAAGCATGTTTGTTTAAAAATGCTTTTGTTTAAAAATGCTTATCCTCAGATAACCTCTGCCGTCTTTTACATATCTTATATGCTTCATCAGAAATGTATGTAGTTCTGTCCTTGAGCTGTTCTTGTCTATTAACGTACTGTATTATGTCATGTTTCACGTTTTGTGTGGATCCCAGGAAGAGTAGCTGCTGCATTTGCAACAGCTAATGGAGATTCTAATAAAATACCAGTTCTATCTCTCGACGCAGAAAGAGCTTTTGATTGACTAGAATGGTTATATCGGTTTTGGAACATATGGGACTTGGCTCCAATTGAATTAATATGATTAAGATACTACATGCATATCCCTCAGCCATAGTAATAACTTCTAGATATTCTGTTCTGTTCAGGATAATTGGAGGTAGCAGACAAGGTGATCCCATCTCACCTATGCTATTTTTGTCTATAGAGCCCCTGGCCCAGGCAATTCGACAATATCTCTCAATTCTACGGATCACCTCAGCTGACGATGTCTTTCTTTATCTAGACGATGTATCTCAATCCCTCCCAAACGCTTTGAAGATCATAGACAAATTCAGCTAAATCTCAAGTTATAAAAATAACCTAACCAAATCTGCCCTACTGTCTCTCAGGACCTGATGGAGGACTTCATCATCTCTACTTATGGTAGGAATGAATTAAGACTATATACATATATGGACAAGCGATGTCAGAGCGGAATGGACTAAGATACAGTAGAATAGTATATAATAGAGTATATACATAGGAGATGAGTAATGCAAGATACGTAAACATTATTAACCTCTTTGATCTGATTATATCCTTCCTGTTTGGCCCTGTCCGGGGGTGTCCTCGGAGTGGGCCACAGTGTCTCCTGACCCCTCCTGTCTCAGCCTCCAGTATTTATGCTGCAGTAGTTTATGTGTCGGGGGGCTAGGGTCAGTTTGTTATATCTGGAGTACTTCTCCTGTCCTATTCGAATCTAAGTGTGCGTTCTCTAATTCTCTCCTTCTCTCTTTCTCTCTCTCGGAGGACCTGAGCCCTAGGACCATGCCCCAGGACTACCTGACATGATGACTCCTTGCTGTCCCCAGTCCACCTGGCTGTGCTGCTGCTCCAGTTTCAACTGTTCTGCCTTATTATTATTCGACCATGCTGATCATTTATGAACATTTGAACATCTTGGCCATGTTCTGTTATAATCTCCACCCGGCACAGCCAGAAGAGGACTGGCCATCCCACATATGCTCTCTCTAATTCTCTCTTTCTTTCTCTCTCTCGGAGGACCTGAGCCCTAGGACCATGCCCCAGGAATACCTGACATGATGACTCCTTGCTGTCCCCAGTCCACCTGACTGTGCTGCTGCTCCAGTTTCAACTATTCTGCCTTATTATTATTCGACCATGCTGGTCATTTATGAACATTTGAACATCTTGACCATGTTTTGTTATAATCTCCACCCGGCACAGCCAGAAGAGGACTGGCCACCCCACATAGCCTGGTTCCTCTCTAGGTTTCTTCCTAGGTTTTGGCCTTTCTAGGGAGTTTTTCCTAGCCACCGTGCTTCTTCACCTGCATTGCTTGCTGTTTGGGGTTTTAGGCTGGGTTTCTGTACAGCACTTTGAGATATCAGCTGATGTACGAAGGGCTATATAAAATAAATTTGATTGATTGAATTTGATTGATCTCTAGGGGCGCTATTTCATTTTTGGATAAAAAACGTTCCCGTTTTAGGCGCGATATTTTGTCACGAAAAGATGCTCGACTATGCATATTCTTGACAGTTTTTGAAAGAAAACACTCTGAAGTTTCAGAATCTGCAAAGATATTGTCTGTAAGTGCCCCAGAACTCATTCTACAGGCGAAACCAAGATGATACGTCAACCAGGAAATGAGCAGAATCTCTGAAGCTCTGTTTTCCATTGTAGGCATATCATTGGAAGATTGACCATAAGAGACTACATTTTCCAAGTGTCCGCCTGGTGTCCCTGCGTCGAAATTGGAGCGTAAAGCCAGGTGCAATTATTTTTCCATTTGAGAGCAAGGAGAAACCAGGCTTCCACGAAGGATATATCATTGAAGAGATATGTGGAAAAACACCTTGAGGATTGATTCTAAACCACGTTTGCCATGTTTCAGTCGATATTATGGAGTTAATTTGGAAAAAAGTTCGCGTTTTGAGGGCTGAATTTTCTTTTCTTTTTTTTTTTTTTGGTAGCCAAATGTGATGTACAAAACGGAGCTATTTCTAATACACAAATAATCTTTTTGGAAAAACTGAGCATCTGCTATCTAACTGAGAGTCTCCTCATTGAAAACATCAGAAGTTCTTCAAAGGTAAGTTATTTTATTTGAAGGCTTTACTTGTTTTTGTGATAGTTGCCTGCTAAATGCTAACGCTAATGCTAACGCTAAATGCTACGCTAGCTAGCTACTGTTACACAAATTATTGTTTTCCTATGGTTGAAAAGCATATTTTGAAAATCTGAGATGACAGTGTTGTTAACAAAAGGCTAAGCTTGAGAGATAGCATATTTATTTCATTTCATTTGCGATTTTCATGAATAGTTAACGTTGCGTTATGGTAATGAGCTTAGGTCTATAAATAGAATCCCGGATCCGGGTTTGGTCGTCGCAACAGGTTAAGTGACTAAGATACCGTAGAATAGTATAGAATACAGTATATATATATATATATATGAGATGAGTAATGCCGGATATGTAAACATTATTAATAGTGTTCCATTCCTTAAAGTGGCCAGTGATTTATAGTCTATGCCTATAGGCATATAGTGATAGCTGTTTAACAGTCTGATGGCCTAGAGATTAGAGGTCGACCGAATATGATTTTTCAACGCCGATACCGATTAATCGGACAATTACATTTTTTTTTATTTGTAATAATGACAATTACAACAATACTGAATGAACACTTATTTTAACTTCATATAATACATCAATAAAATCAATTTAGCCTCAAATAAATAATGAAACATGTTCAATTTTGTTTAAATAATGCAAAAACAAAGTGTTGGAGAAGAAAGTAAAAGTGCCATGTAAGAATGCTAAAGTCTAAGTTCCTTGCTCAGAACATGAGAACATATGAAAGCTAGTGGTTCCTTTTAACATGAGTCTTCAATATTCCCAGGTAATAAGTTTTAGGTTGTAGTTATTATAGGAATTATAGGACTATTTCCCTCTTTACCATTTGTATTTCATTAACCTTTGACTATTGGATGTTCTTATAGGCACTTAAGTATTGCCAGTGTAACAGTATAGCTTCCGTCCCTCTCCTCGCTCCTCCCTGGGCTCGTACCAGGAACACAACGACAACAGCCACCCTCGAAGCAGCTTACCCATGCAGAGCAAGGGGAACAACCACAGGCTCAGAGCGAGTGACGTTTGAAACGCTATTAGCGCGCGCTAACTAGCTAGCCATTTCACTTAGGTTACACCAGCCTCATCTCGGGAGTTGATAGGCTTGAAGTCATAAACAGCGCAATGTTTGACGCACAACGAAGAGCTGCTGGCAAAACGCACGAAACTGCTGTTTGAATGGATGTTTACGCGCCTGCTTCTGCCTGCCACCGCTCATTCAGATACTTAGATACGTGTATGCTTGTATGCTCAGTCAGATTATATGCAACGCAGGACAAGCTAGATAATATCTAGTAATATCATCAACCATGTGTAGTTAACTAGTGATTATGGTTGATTGTTTTTATAAGATAAGTTTAATGCTAGCTAGCAACTTACCTTAGCTTACTGCATTCGCGTAACAGGCAGTCAGTCTCCTTGTGGAGTGCACAAGGACTAGTTAAATGTAAGGTTGCAAGATTGGGTCCCCCGAGCTGACAAGGTGAAAATCTGTCATTCTGCCCCTGAACGAGGGAGTTAACCCACCGGCCCTAGGCCGTCATTGAAAATAAGAATGTGTTCTTAACCTGTTGGATCTCTGGGGGCGCTATTTCATTTTTGGATAAAAAACGTTCCCGTTTTAAGCGCGATATTTTGTCACGAAAAGATGCTCGACTATGCATATTCTTGACCGTTTTGGAAAGAAAACACTCTGAAGTTTCAGAATCTGCAAAGATTTTGTCTGTAAGTGCCCCAGAACTCATTCTACAGGCGAAACCAAGATGATGCATCACCCAGGAATTAGCAGAATTTCTGAAGCTCTGTTTTCCATTGTCTCCTTATATGGCTGTGATTGCGCAAGGAATGAGCCTACACTTTCTGTCGTTCGCCCAAGGTCTTAGCAGCATTGTGACGTATTTGTAGGCATATCATTGGAAGATTGACCATAAGAGACTACATTTTCCAAGTGTCCGCCTGGTGTCCTGCGTCGAATTCGGTGCGCAATTGCCAGCTGCTTCCACTTTACCATTTGATTCAGGGGAGAAAGCATGTGTCCAAGAACGATGTATCAATGAAGAGATATGTGAAAAACACCTTGATGATTGATTCTAAACAGCGTTTGCCATGTTTTCAGTCGATATTATGGAGTTAATTTGGAAAAAAGTTCGCGTTTTGAGGACTGAATTTTCGGTTTTTTTTTGGTAGCCAAATGTGATGTATAAAACGGAGCTATTTCTAATACACAAAGAATCTTTTTGGAAAAACTGAGCATCTGCTATCCAACTGAGAGTATCCTCATTGAAAACATCAGAAGTTCTTCAAAGGTAAATGATTTTATTTGAAGGCTTTTATGTTTTTGTTGAAATGTTGCGTGCTGGATGCTAACGCTAATGCTAACGCTAAATCCTTTGTTTGCTAGCTACTGTTACACAAATTATTGTTTTCCTATGGTTGAGAAGCATATTTTGAAAATCTGAGATGACAGTTTTGTTTACAAAAGGCTAAGCTTGCGAGATGGCATATTTATTTCATTTCATTTGCGATTTTCATGAATAGTTAACGTTGCGTTATGGTAATGAGCTTGAGTCTGTATTCCTGATACCGGATCCGGTATGGGGAGTTCCAAGAGGTTAACTGACTTGCCTAGTTAAATAAGGATTAAATAAAGGTGTAAAAAAAAACATCTGCAAAATCGGTGTCCAAAAATACCAATTTCCGATTGTTATGAAAACTTGAAATCGGCCCTAATTAATCGCCCATTCCTTTTAATCAGTCGACCTCTACTAGAGATAAAAGCTGTTTTGCAGTCTCGGTCCCAGCTTTGATGCACATGTACTGACCTCGCCTTAAGGATGATAGCTGGGTGAACAGGCAGTGGCTCGGGTGGTTGATGTCCTTGATGATCTTTTTGGCCTTCCAGTAACATTGGGTGCTGTAGGTGTCCTGGAGGGCGGGTAGTTTGCTCCCGGTAATGAGTTGGGCAGACTGCATCCCCCAATTGCCGTACCAGGTGGTGATACAGCCCGACAGGATGCTTTCGATTGTGCATCTGTAAAAGTTTGTGAGTGTTTTAGGTGACAAGACAAATTTCTCCAGCCTACTGAGGTTTAAGAGGATCTGTTGCGACTTCTTCACCACACTGTCTGTGTGGGTGGTCCATTTCAGCTTGTCAGTGATGTGTAAGCCAAGGAACTTGAAGCTTTCCACCTTCTCCACTGCGGTCCCGTCAATGTAGATAGGGGGTGCACCCTCTGCTGTTTCCTGAAGTCCACGATCATCTCCTTTGTTTTGTTGACGTTGAGTGAGAGGTTGCTTTCCAGGTACCACACTCCCACAGCCCTCACCTCCTCCCTGGAGGCTGTCTCGTCATTGTTAGTAATCAAGCCTACTACTGTTGTGTCGTCTGCAAACTTGATGACTGAGTTGGAGCCGTGCTTGGCCACGCAGTCATGTGTGAACAGGGTGTACAGGAGGGGCTGAGCACACATGCATCGCATCCACCTATGTTACACCTCCGCATCTGCAGTGAAAGGTGACAGAGATACAGCGGTGTTGTTCATACCATGAGACATCCCGAAAATCTATCTTCTCACAAAAACGTCTGTAGCGTCCGAACGGTTTAGCCTCTATGGCCCCAACAATACTGCAGATCTGCCAACTTCTGTCTGTAGCATCCAAACAGTTTGGGCTACACACTAATATGACCCCTCTACGGAAAGGTTGTTTTGGTTGTTGTCTAGGATGAACACAAGCCTCGTCTGAAGGTATCCCGGTACAAGTTAAAAAAATACATGGAAGTATATATGGAAGTACTATAGTTTAGTGCCTAAAATAAATAGGTGTAAAAATAGATGTATAAAACAACAACAATTCCTGATCTTTCTTATACCTCTTCGATATGAGACAGACACCCCTCCCCCCGTTAGACTCTAGAAGGTTAAAAGTGGAACAATAGAACACATCCTGACAGGTTGGTGGTATACATGGAATCTTGGAATGTTCCTTCAGTGGAACTCCCACAAGAGGGGAGAAGCCTAGGAGGGGGAGCACACAGACAAAGAGCATGGTCAATAATTCAGTGTTCTTGCTGCAATCCATTACACTGCATTTATAATGCATCATATAGCCAGGGCAATGCCACGCAAGCCTGAACAGCAAGCCCGACCCCACTATTGAATTGAGCTGCAACACATCACACACACACGCACACATACACCCTTGTTGGGGACCAAACAATTAATTCCGATTCAAAATCCTATTTTCCCTAAACGCTTAACCTAACCTTAACTCTAACACTAACCTTAACCCCCAGAACACCCTAACCCCTAAAACTAATCCTAACCCTAACTTGTAACCCTAATTCTTATATTTGTCTTATTTCTTTACATTCTGTTTATTGAAAATGTTCCAATATATACATCAATACACATACAACAAGAACAACTAGTTCCTATATCCCCCTCCCCGAGTCCCTAGTATCCTAACTGCACGTAGGGCTCCCTCCCTCCCAGGGCTCCCTCCCTCCCATCCCTTCCCTAGATCCCTCTCTTCCCTATTCCCCCAGTACTAGCTCGACAGATAGTCCTACATACAAAAATTGCAGTGAAAAAAAATGCATAAACAAACAAAATAGATTTATATAAACAGTCATCAGATCGTATTTACACATGAATAAGGTTTTAGATACATAATTTATTACTTAACACAAATCAACCTAGCTAACTTAAAGATATTTAAAAAATATATATTATTCAATAAAAAAGGATCCGTTTTAAAGCCCCACATCCAAAGTCAACCCTAATTACATAATCTAGTAAGTCTATGAAGTCTCACCAAACCACCATAAATACATAAAGTTTCTTCAGTGTATTGTATGTTATCCTTTCACACGGGAATTAGTGTTCTAATTAAGAGCAATACATTTATTAGCAGCTATAATTGCTAATTTAGCTTGATATTGATTTCTAGTTGGCAATAGAGACTCATCTCCTAAAAGTACCAGGGAAGGAATTATTGAAATATTCAAAAGAGGTCACATGAGATATGACCTCCCAATATACATCAAGTTTTGGACATGCCAAAAACATATTTACGAGGGTTCCCACCTCTGTCTCACACAGGGCAGTATTTTCAGTATTTTGCGTAAATCTTATGAAGCCTCTCTGGGGTGAAGAATACCCTATGCAGCAAATTAAACAGCATCATTCTATGCCTAGTGCTAAAAGACAACTGTTGGGCATCTAAGAAAAGTGTCTCCCACGTCTCTTCTTCAATAATGAGGCCAAGGTCGTCTTGCCATTTAGAACATACATTCAGGGCTTCATTTTCTATCAAGGTCTGTAGACCAGAGTATATGCATGCTATAAAGCCTTTCACCCCATTCTATCCTGCCACAGCTTGTCAGCTGCAGTTGAGGCCAAAGGTTGCGATCTTCTTCCCTGTTGAAAGTAGTGTCTGACCTGTAAATACTTGAAAAGTGAGATTGGGGAAGTTGGAACCTTGAGGCCAATATTTGAAAAGAGAGCATCACCCCAACCTCACATAATTGACTAAATGACCTTATACATTTCTTGAACCAGAAAAGAGTGATACCATCTCTTAAAGCTTTTGGTAAAATAGGATTTTCAGGAATGGAGTTTGCTTATATACTGATTTATTTCCTCCAGTCAGCTTGCGAACTTCTGTCAATAAGGTAATGTTTTATAAAGGGATTATGTATGGAGCTACTAAATGCTTTGGGTGGTGATAAGGCACGGTTGCCTGGTGACATGGAATGAAGAGAGTTTTCTTCTATATGCCTCCAAGCCAGTGGATCAGAACTGGTGTCCTACAATATCCTTCATTTGCGACGCCCAGTAATAAATCCTCAAATCGGGCAAAGAAAGACCACCCTTTTAATATGGGCTGCACAAAGTATTGAGTTTAACTCTGGGGGGGCTTCCTTTTTCCATAAGAATTTTAAAATCAGAGTGTTACAGTTTTTCCCAATTGTTTACACACTAAAACTGGTCCATGAGGCACAATGACCCAAACCTGTAACTCATTAAGCAGAACCATACACCAAATCTGCAATAATATTGGCACACGTTTTGCTTTACACTCAGATTGCAATTCTATAAGAAACATTTGGCAAAACACACACAATTCTCTACCTTTGGCACAACCACAAATATATTGTGTGCAAATGAAAAGCAACAATGTTCAACAAGCTAAGCTCAATTACCAATTGATCACGTTCACTCTTCACATGTACAAACACTAATTGCATAAATGTTCACTTTGCAATCAGACCTTTGGTATGGATAAAAATACCACAGGTGAGTACTCCTGTGTTTGGAGAACAATGGAAGCAAACTTGGCTGAGAGGTAGAGGTGGAGGTGGGGGTAGAGGTGGAGGAAGACCATGAACAAGGAGAGTAATCTCTGATGAAATTCGGCAGCTGTGGCCAACCATGGTTTGACCTTGAAAGAGGGTGGGCAGAGAGTGCAGGCCAATCTGAGCCGCTTCACCGTATAGCATCCATTCCAAAATGAGAATAGCTATGTACTGCATACATTGGATCTATCTACTACTTTTACTACTTAACAGTAGTACAACATAAAGCACAGTAAAGACTGTAGATTCCAATACAATGCATCGTACATGCATTACTGTACGAAATTGGGAGTTATATTACTTTGTAACATGTTTATCTTGTATACTATATTACCATAGTGTTTACTGTACTGTATGCTATTTTGTTTTTGTACAACTGAAAGATGACTACCACGTGGAGTTAGAACATGTCTATTTACAGATGAACAGGAGGCTACCATTGTGGAAATGGTAGTTGAAAAATAATGCCATTGAGACTGTGGGAAATCCAACAGCAGATTATTAAAAACCCTGCCATCTTCCATAACATCAGAGTGAGCTTAGCCCCGCATCCTTAACACACACCATCTCCGGACGAAGCAAATCTACAGTCCCATTTAAAAGGAATTCCCAAAGAGTGAAGCACAAACGGTACAAATATGTGCAAGTAAGTAGCATTACACTCTTTAAACATTACAGACTCATTGATGTTGCCAGTGAACTTTACTATACAGCAATGACAGTATTTACTGTCATTTCAGATAATCATGGAGTTCCCTCTGCGTTGGCCAGGTACCTCATATTCATAGATGAGGCTGGAGTCAATTTAGCGAAGACGATGGACCATCATTGAGGTACCTGTCCAGTGCAGGGGAAATGTCACCATATGCACAGCTATGAGCCAAAATAGGATCCTCCACCTCCATGCCACCCTTGGACCATACAACACTGCCCATCTCTTTAATGTCCTGAACACCTTACATTACAGTTTTTTTAAGTCAGTGCAGAGAGGTCCAGGTGATCCTGAGCAGCAAATGTACTGTATGTTCTAATTTGGGACAACGTGAGTTTCTATCGGGCTGCTCAGGTCCGCAACTGATTCCATCACCATCCCAGGTTTACAATTCTCCATTTCTCAAACCCTTTGAAAAGTTGTTATTAGCATGGAGGTGGAAGGTGTATGATTGCAAACCCCATGAACGTAATGCCCTTCTCCAGGAAATTGAGAAGGCCTGTGGTGACATTTAAGCAGAGTCCTGTCAGGGGTGGATGCGTCATGCCAGAAGATATTTCGCATGCTGTCCTGCCAAGGAGAATATCGCCTATGATGTTGCTAAAGATCTGTGGCCGGACAAAAACAACATGCATGACTGATATTGTTTTAGGAATGGAGTATTTGTGTCTTGACTTATGATTTAGATTTTACTGTATTTTGACAGTTTCATTATCTATTCCGTTCAATTGATCTAACATACAGTAAAGTAGTACAAATAGGCCTATTTTTGTTCCAAAGCATATGCAAAATATATTTACTGTATGTTTGCATTTTTACTGTATGTGTGCTTACAGTATGCTGTTTGACATGAATTGAGTCATGTTGAAATATAAAACTTACATTTTTGCATTTGTGTTCCTTTCTTGTTTGAGTACACACAAACAATACACTGTATAACAATAAAATATTAGTCTTTACACTGAAATAGGTTCTAATAGTAGTGTTTTGAATACGTCACAGTGTGATCTTGGTTCTCACTTAGGTAGATTAATTTAATGTGTGTGTCTCACTTGTATGCAGATTTTCCTTTTTAGCAGGGAGTATATGATTTTAACTGCTGTGTTTCATTTTGCAAGATGTCTGTGGGCTTTGGGGAAATTGGCTAACTGTTTGTTTAGAGTACCTGAGATGTTGTTTCAGCAAACATGTGCTAACAATTAAGAAAAACTGTAATTTGTCAGAAAAAGTATTTAAAGTTTGGGTAGAGTTTGGAACAGATATTCACCTTTTGGCAAAATATTAATTTTTATACAATCAACACGTCCAATTAGTAACATTTGTGACATCATGCAACCTATCTAGTTCTTCCCCAGCCTTTTTAAGTAACGGCACATCATTTACTTTACAGGTGTTAGTCATTTCTGTGGGAATTTGCTGCCCTAAATAAGTAACTATCTGAGACCTCCAGGAAATGGGTTATGCTTTTCATCAGATTGATCTTGGGAACTGAATTAATTCACCGTTTCTACTAGTGCTTGGAATGATTGCTCTGGTTTGGATAAGTAGATGTTGCCCGCGTAGAGAGAAATAGTGTGTTCCCGTTCACCTACCCAAATACCATGGATAGCTACCTAATAGCTTCCGTTAAGGGTTCAATAGCCAGGGCAAAAGGGAGTGGTGAAAGGGGGCATTTCTGCCTGATCCCACGAGAAAGCTTAAACTGAGAGGAAATATTGTTGTTAGTCAGAATCTGGGCAACAGGCTGGTTATATTGTAGTCTGATACATATTTCGAACCTACAGTGGGGCAAAAAAGTATTTAGTCAGCCACCAATTGTGCAAGTTCTCCCACTTAAAAAGATGAGAGAGGCCTGTAATTTTCATCATAGGTACACTTCAACTATGACAGACAAAATGAGAAAAAAAATCCAGAAAATCACATTGTAGGATTTTTTATGAATTTATTTGCAAATTATGGTGACTGTGGGAAATTCAACAGCAGATCCACCCCCCCGTTCAGCTGAAACGGTGGCACAGGGAATGCAAAAATATTCTTAGAAATATTTAACCTCCACACATTAACAAACAAGTCCAATACCTCAAATGAAAGATAAACACCTTGTTCATCTACCCAGCGTGTCAGATTTTTAAAATGTTTTACGGCGAAAACACAGCACATATTTATGTTAGACCACCACCAAAACAAAGACAAAAGGCAGCCATTTTGTACCACAAAATATAAAATGACAAAAGCAGGATAAAAAAAAAAAACATTGACTAACCTCTTGAAAATCTTCATCAGATGACAGTCATATGACATGTTACACAGTACATTTATGTTTTGTTCGATAATATGCATTTTATATCCATAAATCTCGGTTTACATTGACGCCATGTTCAAAAAATTCTCAAAAATGCCCGGAGGAATTATAGAAAGCTACGCCAGATAACAGAAATACTCATCATAAACTTTGACTAAAGATACATGTTCTACATATAATTAAAAAGATACACTGGTTCTTAATGCAACCGCTGTGTCACATTTTTTTGTAACGTTACGAAAAAACGTACCATGCTATAATCTGAGACGGCGCTCAGACGTAACAATATTTCTCCGCTATGTTGGAGTCAACAGAAATACAAAATTACAACATAAATATTTCCTTACCTTTGATGGTCTTCGATCAGAATGTACTGCAAGGAGTCCTACTTCAACAATAAATCGTTTTGTTTCATAATGTTCACTTCTAGTGTCCATGTAGCGGCATCTGCTACCACTTTCAGCTCAAAATGCCCAAAAAACGACTTCTGGTCCAGGATAATTTTGCATCAAAACTTCCAAATTACATATTACAAGTCGACGAAACTGGTCAAACTAAGTGCAGAATCAATCTTCAGGATGTTATAAACGTACAAAACGAATGGCATTCCAACCGGACAATCCTAGTTCATCTGGGGCTGACTGGAACAGACAAAGCACTCTAACGCATATGCGCCCTCAAGCACATGAATCTTTTGCGACACTGTAGCAAATTCCTCCCCATTAGGTCAAAGTTCACAGCAAATGCTCGATTACACTTTCTACTGAATGAGGACATCTAGTGGAAGACATAGGAAGTGTTTCCAGATCCATAACTTGTTGGGAAGGGAGGGGGCGATGACGTCAAAGTTGCCCCAACTTTCAGGATTCCAAAACTAGTTTGGAAGATTGCCTGCTCTGTGAGTTCTGTTATACTCACAGACATAATTCAAACGGTTTTAGAAGCTTCAGAGTGTTTTCTATCCAATAATAATAATAATATGCATATATTAGCAATTTAGGACAGATTTTGTTGCAGTTCACTATGGGCACACAATTCATCCAAAGGGGAAATACTGCCTCCTATCCTGAACAGGTTTTAAGGCAAAAGGCCTCATGCGGGGACGGGGGCTGGGATTAAAAACAATATATATATATAACTCACGCGAAGCAGCCACAACTGTCAGTAAATGTCCATGATTGAGTCTTTGAATGAAGAGATGGAAATAAAACGATCCAGTTTGAGTGTTTTTTGCAGCTCGTTCCAGTCGCTAGCTGCAGCGAACTGAAAAGAGGAGCGACCCAGGGATGTGTGTGCTTTGGGGACCTTTAACAGAATGTGACTGGCAGAACGGGTTTTGTATGTGGAGGATGAGGGCTGCAGTAGGTATCTCAGAATAGGGGGGAGTGAGGCCTAAGAGGGTTTTATAAATAAGCATCAACCAGTGGGTCTTGCGACGTGTATACAGAGATGACCAGTTTACAGAGTAGAGTGCAGTGATGTGTAGAGAGTGCAGTGATGTGTCCTATAAGGAGCATTGATGGCAATTCTGATGGCCGAATGGTAAGGTACATTTAGCCGCTCGACAGCACCCTTACCTGCCGATCTATAAATTACCTCTCTGTAATCTAGCATGGGTAGGATGGTTATCTGAATCAGGGTTAGTTTGGCAGCTGTGGTGAAAGAGGGGTGATTAAGTCATCTCGCCATACCCCCAAGTACTTGTATGAGGTGACTACATCAAGCTCTAAAGCCTCAGAGGTAGTAATCACACCGGTGGGGAGAGGGGAATTCTTCTTACCAAACCACATCACCTTTGTTTTGGAGGTGTTCAGAACAAGTTAAGGGCAGAGAAAGCTTGTTGGACACTAAGAAAGCTTTGTTGTAGAGTGTTTAACACAAAATCCAGGGATGGGCCAGCTGAGTATTAGACTGTATCATATGCATATACATGGATGAGAGAGCCTCCAACTGCTTGAACTATGTTGTTGATGTAAATTGAGAAAAATGTGGGGCCTAACATTGAGCCTTGGGGTACTCCCTTGGTGCCAGGCAGTGGCTGAGACAGCAGATGTTCTGACTTTATACACTGCACTCTGTTCTGAGAGGTAGTTAGCAAACCAGGCCAAAGACCCATCAGAGAAACCAATACTCCTTAGCCGGCCCACAAGAATGGAATGGTCTACCGTATCAAAAGCTTTGCCTAAGTCAACAACAATTGCAGCCAGATCACAGTCAACCAGGGGCTGAACCTAGAATTCTCATTTTCTTTATGGGCACGTATTTGTAAACGATACCACTGAAAAAATAAAAAAAGAAGGTCAAAGCATCTTCGACAGAGGGGATCAAGCTGATTCTATACCAATTTACAGAGGCCAGATCAAGAAGGAAGGGTTGCTCATGAAAGTTTTTAGCAAGCGTCTATGACTAGTCTGGATAAGTCGTTTCACTGAGCAGCCATTTTGAACACAGGCTGTAAAATAGTGATCACTAAGGTCACTACAGAAAACACCAGACTAATACCTATCAGGATTATTTGTAAGAATAACATCGAGGAGAGTAATCTTTTCTGGGTGTTTAGAGTCATACATTGTGGGATTGGTAATCATCTGAGAAAGATTTAGGGAGTCCCATTGTTTTAGGACCTGGTCAGGTGGTTTAAGCATGTCCCAGTTTATGTCTCCTAGCTGGACAAATTCAGACTTAGTGTAAGGGGCCAGGAGAGAGCTTAGGGCATTTAGGGTAAAGGCCGGAGCTAATGGTGGCCGATAACGGCCAGCAACAGTCCACAGAGAGTTATTTGAAAGTTTAATGCGTTAAACCAACAAATCAAATTGTTAGGGGACAGACTTGGTGGAGACAAACAAGCACTGAAGGTGTTCCTTGGTAAAGATTGCCAATCCACCACCTTTGGAAGATCTATCTAGCCGAAAAAGGTTATAATCAGAAAGGTTAACATCAGTGTTCAAAACACTCTTTCTTATCCACATCCCAGTATTGACCAACACATCTGGATTGGAGCAGTAAATCCACACTTTCAATGGATCAATTTGAGGTAATACGCTTCTAGTGTTATCGTGCAGAAAACCCAGGCTTTTACAAGAGCACAAATCAGTGAAGCAGATATCAGAGCACAAATCAGAATTGGGGCTAGCAACAGTAGATGGGCCAGGGTGTACATGCACATTTCCAGAGGCAGAGGACAAGGAAGCTCTGCAATGTTTATTTATAACATTTGAATGTGCATTAGATGGCAACAACATATTGTACAACAATTTCATCAGGTAACATGAATACAAAGCTGGTGAGAAGTGGTTAGAATAGAATGGAAGGCCAAGAGTCTGTAACCAAAAGAGAGTCAGAGTCCCGTGTGTGGGAAAAAACAGACTGTCCCACGGTTGGGTAAACAAGCAAGTTCATAGTCAACAAAGCATGCAGGAGTCATGAGGCAAATAGCATAAAGCACAAGCAAAAAATATGGCAACTTGGGGCTAGCCATTGTAAATTCAGAATCACTCGCCTCAACAGTGCATGTGTGCTGGAGGTGAGGGAAAGCTCGGGAGAGAGGGGGAGTGTGTCGGGGGTACATATACCTGACAGGGGAGACAGGCCAGGGCAGACAGTGAACAGATTGCCAGGTTGAATCCAAGCAGCAGTGCAGCAGGCAACGGGAGTAGGTGTCACACCCACTTGGGAGAAGCTTTTTCAGGAGGCAGATTCCTTGTAGAAAACTCCAGCAAGCTAGCTAATGTAGCTAGCAAGTCTATCTGTCTTTTCCATGTGGAAAAGGAGGTCGTTAGCTAGCTACAATGCCTTGCGAAAGTATTCGGCCCCCTTGAATTTTGCGACCTTTTGCCACATTTCAGGCTTCAAACATAAAGATATAAAACTATTTTTTTGTGAAGAATCAACAACAAGTGGGACACAATCATGAAGTGGAATGACATTTATTGGATATTTCAAACTTTTTTAACAAATCAAAAACTGAAAAATTGGGCGTGCAAAATTATTCAGCCCCTTTACTTTCAGTGCAGCAAACTCTCTCCAGAAGTTCAGTGAGGATCTCTGAATGATCCAATGTTGACCTAAATGACTAATGATGATAAATACAATCCACCTGTGTGTAATCAAGTCTCCGTATAAATGCACCTGCACTGTGATAGTCTCAGAGGTCGGTTAAAAGCGCAGAGAGCATCATGAAGAACAAGGAACACACCAGGCAGGTCCGAGATACTGTTGTGAAGAAGTTTAAAGCCGGATTTGGATACAAAAAGATTTCCCAAGCTTTAAACATCCCAAGGAGCACTGTGCAAGCGATAATATTGAAATGGAAGGAGTATCAGACCACTGCAAATCTACCAAGACCTGGCCATCCCTCTAAACTTTCAGCTCATACAAGGAGAAGACTGATCAGAGATGCAGCCAAGAGGCCCATGATCACTCTGGATGAACTGCAGAGATCTACAGCTGAGGTGGGAGACTCTGTCCATAGGACAACAATCAGTCGTATATTGCACAAATCTGGCCTTTATGGAAGAGTGGCAAGAAGAAAGCCATTTCTTAAAGATATCCATAAAAAGTGTTGTTTAAAGTTTGCCACAAGCCACCTGGGAGACACACCAAACATGTGGAAGAAGGTGCTCTGGTCAGATGAAACCAAAATTGAACTTTTTGGCAACAATGCAAAACGTTATGTTTGGCGTAAAAGCAACACAGCTGAACACACCATCCCCACTGTCAAACATGGTGGTGGCAGCATCATAGTTTGGGCCTGCTTTTCTTCAGCAGGGACAGGGAAGATGGTTAAAATTGATGGGAAGATGGATGGAGCCAAATACAGGACCATTCTGGAAGAAAACCTGATGGAGTCTGCAAAAGACCTGAGACTGGGACGGAGATTTGTCTTCCAACAAGACAATGATCCAAAACATAAAGCAAATCTACAATGGAATGGTTCAAAAATAAACATATCCAGGTGTTAGAATGGCCAAGTCAAAGTCCAGACCTGAATCCAATCGAGAATCTGTGGAAAGAACTGAAAACTGCTGTTCACAAATGCTCTCCATCCAACCTCACTGAGCTCGAGCTGTTTTGCAAGGAGGAATGGGAAAACATTTCAGTCTCTCGATGTGCAAAACTGATAGAGACATACCCCAAGCGACTTACAGCTGTAATCGCAGCAAAAGGTGGCGCTACAAAGTATTAACTTAAGGGGGCTGAATAATTTTGCACGCCCACTTTTTCAGTTTTTGATTTGTTAAAAAAGTTTGAAATATCCAATAAATGTCGTTCCACTTCATGATTGTGTCCCACTTGTTGTTGATTCTTCACAAAAAAATACAGTTTTATATCTTTATGTTTGAAGCCTGAAATGTGGCAAAAGG